>NC_056728.1:234981462-235063962 GCF_019279795.1 Protopterus annectens | reverse complement strand
AAAAAAATATCCTCCGCTCTCTTCCTGGACCTATCGAAAGCCTTCGATATGGTAAACCATCAGTTACTTCTATATACTTTAAAAAACCTGTATCTAGATACTCCAGCCCTTGACTGGTTTCAAGCTTACCTCACTGGGAGACAACAAACAGTAATGTGGCAAAACAAGCTCTCCTGCCTACTACCAAATACCATAGGAGTTCCTCAAGGTTCCATATTAGGACCTCTCCTCTTTTCAGTCTTCATAAACGACATCCAGTCATCCCTGAAGCCACCTGCATTCAATATGCAGATGACTCTACTATAATATGTTCCAATGCCTCTCTTGCAAATCTACTAACTACCACCCAACATAGCTTCACCAAAGTCGAAAACTGGCTTGCCAACCATCTCCTGATCTTAAATCCAAACAAAACCAAGTTACTTCTCTTCTACCCAACCAATAGATCTCAGACTGAAAACTTCACTATAAAATCCAATAATGGGACCATCATCTCCCCAGACACCTATACAAAGCTATTAGGAGTAAACATTGACAATAAACTCAGATTTGATATACATATCAACCAAGCCATTAAGTCAGTCAACAAGAAACTTGGGACCCTATATAGAATTAAAGCCTTCCTTACCAATGCCAGGGCAGCCACAGCCCATTCACACCTTCTCTCTACCCTACTATATGCCTCTCCTGTCCTCACTCACCTTAACAAATCTGATCTGGCCAAGCTCTCATCCTGCTATAATCACATTGCCAGGTTCGTTACAGGCCTACCCTACAGAACACACCACTGTACTAACCTGAAAATGCTTGGACGGATAGAATTCCCACACCTTCTTCACCAGTCCCAACTCATAGAGGCCTTCAAAATCCTTAAACAACCTGAGAATACCCCAGCACTAAAAACTTAATGACTCCCTACTCCAATCTAAGCTGCCTTCTCAGCAAACAGACTCCTTGTCCAAACAACTAAATCTCTCAACCTAGGTGGTGACGCTATTTGCCAACACCACTGGTAAAATATGGAACTCTCTCCCAAATAACATCACGCTTGCAACTTCTCTAAGTCAATTCAAAAATAGTCTAAAACTCCACTTCAAGTCACATTGGCTATGTCCTTGCTCAAACCCAGACTAGCTCTGTGCCATTAACTAAAACATAAACAACTAGCTAAGATGATAAGTACTTTGTATACTGTGATAAAGAAATATGTATCCTGTCTAACTCTATGTCATTATACTGCCTACCGTCCTTGCTAATATGTTATTAATGTTACATTTGTAGTAATCTCAGAAATAGTAATGGCAGTCTTGTACTTGTATGTAAATAGCCTACGTTTTTGTTAAGTTCTTTCAGCTCATTTACTGTACCTAATTATCAATGTAACTCTGTTGGAGCTTTTCTCCCTGAGCCTCCGCTGAAAAAGGACATGTATCCAGTCGGACCATCCCGGTTAACAAATGTAAAATAAATAAATAATAATAAATAAAGTATCACAAATAAAATACCTGAACTCCAGGCCACAATAGCACACTACTCCCAAGACATAGTTGCTTTAACAGAAACCTGGCTAAATAAAAACATAGCTAACTCAGAAGTTCTCCCTACCGGCTACAATATCATTAGACAAGACAGACCACTTTGTAAAGGGGTGGAACTGCCTTACTGTACAAGTCCAACTTAACTGTCCATCAATTACCAAACTCCTACCCCAATAATTGGGACATACTTATCTCACTTCAACTTCACCCTAAAAAGGTAATCTATCCTGGTGTTCTTCCACATACTCACAAGAAACCCTTATTCTGGGGGACTTCAACCTAGACTGGTTCACCTGTATATCAGAACCACCAAGTAATCTAATAAATCTCCATGGCTACCAGCAGTTAGTCTAAATTCCAACTAGATGTGATAAAAAATCTAAAAGGGAATCCATCCTTGATTGGGTCCTAACTAACAACCCCACATTGTACCCTCACACAGACAGTCTCCCAGACGCCTTAAGTGACCACAACATAATATACTTTACACGTAGTAGAACAAGCATATGCAAAACTAACTATATATCCACTAGAAACACAAAAAAGTCTCTCCCGAGGTCCTCAACACTTTACTCTGCAACTGTGACTGGACCCCCCTAAAAATCCTCCCACTTGACCAGGCTGTAGCATATTTCAACAAAACATTTCTACAACACCTAGACACTGTCACTCCACTGCGAAAAATCAAGGACCCCCTGGCTCAGTAAAGAAACCAAACAAATCCTCAAGTCCAGAGACACTGCCTGGCTTTACTATCAAAAAAACAAAGAAACACAAAGCCTAACTAAGTACCAAGAACTGCTCAACCGTGCAAAAAAATGCATTAGGCTGGACAAAAAAGTCCTACTACACAACATTACAAACTAAATACCAACACAACCCGCAAACATTTTGGAAAAATGTAAACCAGCTACTAAAATCCACCCAAAAGGCTACCCCCAAACCAACCACCCCTGACACTAAAGTTCCCATCGAAACACAATTCAACTCCCACTTTGTGAACTCAATTCTATCCTTAGTATCACAGGACAGTTCCTTCCTCACTATCCCCCCCCAACACAAATAACACTAATACAAGCTTTACCCTCAAAACAGTTTCCACCACTTCAATCAAAAGCATGCTCTCCAAACTAAAAACCTCATCAACAGCAGCCGACCTACTCCCCAGCTATTTCTTGAAACTCACAGCAGATGCTGTTGCTATCCCAGTCTCCACTCTCATAAACAGATCAATTGTTGAAAACTATGTGCCCAAACACTGGAAAATATCCTATGTTACACCCATACATAAAGGCGGGACCTCCACTGAACTTAATAACTACAGACTCATTGCTTTACTCTCCCCCCTGGCCAACATCCTAGAAAAATGCATCCATACCCAGATGCTAAACTATCTCCTACACAGCAACATCCTGTCACCTACTCAGCATGGTTTCAGACCTGCCCATAGTACCACTACAGCCCTCCTCTGCTGCACAGACACAGTAAACAGTCTCATAAATGAAGGCCTACAAGTGTCAACTCTTTTTTTGGATATGTCCAAAGCATTTGACACAGTCTCACACCAAATCCTGCTAAATAAAACTAAACTAATATCATCTATTAAATTCCACTCTTACCTGGTTCCAAAGCTACTTAACTGACAGGTACCAAAGCTGTGAAATGGGAAAATTATCTCTCCCCTCAGCTGCCCATAACTATAGGAGTCCCACAGGGTTCTATCTTAGGACCACTACTATTCACAGTCTTCACAAAGACCTCCATACCTCCACACAGCATGCATCTATAATTCAGTATGCAGATGACACTACCTTAATCTGTGCTGCACAAAACATTCCCACCCTCCTGCAAACAACTCAACTAGCATTCTCTGACATTGAAAACTACCTTACCAAAGCCCAACTTATCCTCAATCCAAAGAAAACTCAGCTTATGATTATAACCAGTTCTAACAAAAACACTAACAGTCAATTCACTATCTACTCCACAAATGCTACTCCAATTGCTCCAGTGGCACAGGCTAAGCTATTGGGAATAACCATAGACTCCCACCTAAAATTTGATAGTCATCTCAACTTAACTATTAAAAAACTACATGCCAAACTGGGGTCACTCTACCGTATCAAACCATTCCTTGCCAACAACACAAGATCAGCCATTGCTCACTCCCAACTTCTATCCACCCTACTCTATGCATCTCCCATTCTGACTAATCTCAACAAAACTGAACTAAGCAAAATGGTAGCCTGCTATAACAGAATTGCCTGCTTTGCTGCAAATTCCTCATATAGAACTCATCACTGTACTGCTTTGAGACAGCTCCACTGGCTTGAACTGCCCAACCTACCTACCTACAATCAGCTCTGCCTCTGTCATTCTATTACCTCCCCAATAAGCGTCCTTTCCTCAAAAACCTAGTACAACATCACTCAGCCAAAAGGCCTCTTAGATCATCAACTACTACTAGAAGTCACCAACAGCTACAATAGCTTTGGAGATGCACTATATAGTAGTTCAGTGGCTAACAAATGGAACTCTGTCCCTACTAGCATTCAAAACACATCATCCAAAGCCTCCTTTAAAGACCTCATCAGGCAACATCTCAAGCAAAGTTGGCAGTGCCATGATTGCTCCCCAGGCTAGTGAAAGCGGATAACATATACATACTAAATCTAGAGCACTTGATAATAGTTTTCAATCTTACTAACAAACACTGGCTAATCAACAATGTATGTACTGTACCTGTGTACTATGTATGTATTCTGCTTATGTTCCAAATTTCAGCTGTATACCACAAATCTATTAATTACCTATATTTTTAAAATTAATATTTTTTTGTTTGTTCTCTCCACTGTAACTGTTTATGTGCCGCATGCCACTGTAAAAACATGTCTCTTGTAATTTGTGTGTATACTGATCATGTCTAAATAACTAAATGTGTCTGTAATTTTTCTTTGTGGAGCTTTTCTCCCCGGGCCTCTGCTGAAAAAGGGCCTTTTTGGCTCAGACAGATATCCCCGGTTAACAAATGTAAAATAATAAATAAATAAAATTTAGATGACTAGATGGGCGATAATAAATGCATGCTTGGAGTTTGCAGGAATGATCTTTTAAATATGAAAAACTAGTATAGTCATGCTAGTACTTGGATGGATAGGCTAAGGCTCGATGGCTCTCTCTGACTGTAAGCTTAGTAAAACCCTATGAATCCAGAGACAGTGTAGTGACACTTCAGAATATAGTCCAACCTTGAAAGAATGGTAAATGTATCATCATCTGTTGTTGTCAACCTGTGCAACGTGCCACCCTGTCAGAGAGTGCAGCTGGCCAGAAGATTACTTCCTAAGTCTTGGTTAGTTGTGGTATGTGGTGGGGAGGGGAATAAAGATTATGTGCCATTCAAGAGTCCCGATACATGTAAGACTTTTGTAATTAAAAAAATGCATACCAAGTGCATAGCCGCTTCCATCTGGCAGCTTCTTTGGTTTAAAGACAGACTTAAAGTTTTCGAAGTAGAAAGGAAGTCTAACACTTGTCAATGGCACACCAATTTGCCGGAAATACTCTTCTATTTCTCCTTTACCGTCAAAGTGTTCTACTTCCAGCTTGCCATTTGTCAGTTTGTACACATTCTCTAAACCGCTGAACACAACGTGCTGTAGGCCAGCTTGTTTAGCTACATCAGCAAACCGCTTGCCCTATTAAAACAGAAAAGAAAATCATTAGCTGTGTAGCTTACTAAAAGGTTCTCGGTACCAGATGCAATGCTGTTGGAACAGGACTGGCTGTGATTACCTGCCGCACCTCCTTGTCCTTATCATGGTACTCCCAATAGTTTGTGACGAGGAAGACTGCATGTGCTCCATGAAGTGCTGCCCTGAGTAGCTCTACATCATCCAAATCTGCTTTAACTACTTCAGCACCAAGTTTTTCCAGATCTTTGCAGGCTGGTTTACTGAGATCTCGAGACACAATCCGTACTTTGAAAGTTCCATCTTCCAGAAGTGCTTTTGCTACAGAGCCTCCCTGAGCTCCTACATAATTAAAAAAAAAAAAAAAATAGAAATGAGGTTTAAATGATTAATAAGCAACAGCTCCTTAACTCAGGGTTTGTTACATGGACCTAAAAATAATACCAAACAGTCATTCTGAAAAATATCAGTATTGTGCAACTATTTTATGATCAACTAAAAGCATTACAGCATTACCAAAATATTCTGAGGATTTAGTACAATACCTCAATTTTATCTACTGGTCTAGAAACCATAAAAGCTTCATAATTGTCAGAAACTTCAGTATGCTTCTATACCTCCTCCCCTTAACTTTCTGGTTACTGTCTGCAGTGCAAGACTTTAAAAAGGGGTCTCCTACTTGTAAAGCATATCCAAGCATACCCTTTCACAACAAAAGCTGTCCCCTGCTCAGTCATAACCTCTTGACATGGAGAGTCGCAATGGGATTCATACAACTGAAGAATAAAAGCTCAAAACATTGTTTTGTGAGACTGAGCATGCAAATGATGACGTGTGCGGTGCGAGTGTTGTCTGTCTGAATGGCATGCAAATGTGAACTGCATACTGTAACATATGTGGGAAAGTACATAGTATTCTGCAAAAGTGGAAGCAGTGACACAAGTCTCACTAGCAGGTGATGTGGCACATGCAATCACAGTGCAAGTGTGACGTCGGGGCAGAGTGAGACTGAACACAGGTGTGGGCATCTGATGGAAAAAGTCAGAATCTCCACGCCCTTTTGTCAACAGTATGCTAGCTTCGAGTTAAAATACTGAGTACAATGGTGTGAGAGTTAACAATGCTATCCACCTCCGACATAAAACAGTGCGCTTTATAGTTTAGTAAGTTCTTTGTTGTGATCTCTGGTGTGTCATGTCTCCATATCTACTGGCGTATATATATATATATATATATATATATAGATCTGATTTTTTGTTAAATCTGGTAGATGCAGGAACACGTTTGTTCTGAGGTAACTGGAGAGTACCATTCATATATGCTTTGAGAAGTTAAACCTGGTACATTAAAAACTGTAAACTGTGACACTATTGTACATGTTGTCTATTACACAGACAAGTTATTTTATTAGTACTGTACATAATACAGTGCTGAAAAAGTTATAGTCTGCAAGTTCAGTGCATTAATCAGACTTTGGTTTCAGCAACCAGAAGGTGCATCCAGCAGCAGGCACCAGCAAGTGTTATCAGTCATCATTAAATAACTTTTCAGAAATAAGCAAACTCTTGCAGGAAAAAGGAGCAAGTAACTAGGATACGGTATATAGTACAGATGGAGAAATCTGCAATTTGCTCTTTTACTGAAGACATATTCAAAAGAGGTGGTACAGCCACAATAAATCTAGGACAATTCAATCGGTTTCTGAATACAAATGGCCACCACTACTGCCTCACTGTGGGCTACTAGTAAATGGAAACCTGGAGGAAAAGACACTTAAAGATGATGTCAAGAGTTGACATCAGGTAAAGGTTTCATGATAAATGTCACGTCAGCAGGATCAAAGCAAATCTGATATAATGACAGGCTTGTTTTCTATGCACTTTGCATCAAATAACAGGGACCCCTATGAATCCACAGGATGGCAGGTCGCATTTAAAGGTTAAGAAAAAAATTTAGATGCCCAAGGTACCTCATAAGATAGGGGAAGACCCCCCTGTCATTGTCTTGCTTTTTTCTTAGACGGCACTGTATATGCCAGCTCAGTGCACAAAAACATGCCTCAATACTCTCTGCCGATGAATTCTAGCTATACTGAGGTAGTGGCAGGCTAAAGAGATATAGATAGTGGAATCACAGCTAAAGCAAATGGGCAGTAAGTAGGGCCCAAGAGTAGAGGAGCATGGTAACAGAAAAGTAATCGAGGTAATTACTAACTCTGTACATTAACAGCTTGAATACAGAGTATATACAATTATAGTCATAAACATGACAAACACATCACCACAAAATGAATCACTGTAACAAACAAAAGTATAATGATATATATAACAAAAGAACTAAGGTGCAATCCCAGCAGCAAGCATTCAACCTGGCCCTGCAAAGCCAGCAGTAGTCAGGCCATCAGACTTCTTTTACCAGATAAGAAAAGCAGGCAAACAATCATGCATTAACATTTAAATAAGGGCATTATCCTACTATGTAATATTTTATGATGTAAAAATTCAGTCATTGACAAGTCTCAGGAAGTAGATATTCTGACCAGAAAAGTCACAAAAATGTAGCAGAATACATGTGGAGATGGGGTGGGTGGGATTAATGCAACAAACGGTGAAAAGCTTTAAGTGGCTCACTGTTGAAAAGTTGGCACTGGTAAGGCAGAGTGCCAACATGACAAAAAAAAAATAAAAAACACCAAAGATACAGAAGAGCAAATATTGACTATTGCTCTTCTCCTTTAAGCTTTTCTTCAGGGGGGGGGGGGTAAGCCAGTGGGGGAGTCCTTTAGTGTCTTAGAACAAAACAGCACACCAGGGTAAAATCCAACACTACTGATGACACTACTGTAAAACGAACCCACAAAAGATGACTAAAATAAAATAACTTACAAGTCACACATTCCAAATTTAAGCAAAAGAATCAAACAGTCAAATTTGCCAAGCTAAAACACAGAGTTCTGCATTAGGAAACGCAACCAGTCACTACCACATTTGATTCATCCCTACAAAGGTGCCTCAGGCAACACTACCTTTGAAAATTTCAAAAAATAAAACTAATGCTGCTTGCTAATACATCATTGAGAAACATAAAATAACAAAAACAAATTCACAACCCAACTCCAAATACCTTAACCATGTGTCTTGGCACATTCAAGTTCCTATAAAGTACATCCCAAATCTTTTATTACAACACATACCAGAGATGTTTACTACGCAGCACCGCCATTTAAAAATGAAGGCCCAGCAAATGCCAACACAAGCATTTCAAACTGGGCATCTGCATAAGCTAAGACCAACACTCATTTAAAGCCAACATAGATGTTCATTATATACAGAATAAAAGATAAGTAAAAATGTTTCTTTTTTTAATCTGTTTTAAAGTCGATTTTCACAGTCTGTATATATATATATATATATATATATATATATATATATATATATATATATATATATAAGGACTTGTGCTTAACATTAAGGTAATTCCAGGTCAGTCATCTCAGAATGAAGGTTTTAATATCCCCCTCCTGTTTTGCAGTTGTTGCTGCCTGCCCCTTATGATAATTTGACAACATAATTCCCTCCCTCCCATCTTCTTCCTGTTTATTGGCTGCTGACAGTAAGCATATTAATATCATTTTGCAAAGTTTCTTTCCTTTAGCTATTCACAAGACTAAGAAATTTTTGATAAAATTGCTTAATTGAACGTCGTACTGATGCTTCTTGTACTGTATTTAGTGCTAAAATAGAGAGTTTAGATTTATTTAGGTAGATTTAGTTGAGTTTAAATTTGTGAGGCGTCCTAACACTGCTATGTACAGACACAAATACTTAGAATTAAAATGTCCCTATAAAAAGACTACAACAAAAAACTCCACGGTACCTAGTTGCAGAAAGAGCAACTGGCTTTCTTGCTGAGAAACGCACCCCTTCAAGTACAAGCAACAGTCTAGTAGCCAGCTGTTAACCACTCTTATACCATCCACAAGCAATAAAGGACAAATTAAGGATCCATAAGCACATATTTGCACTTTTCTATTATCTCTGCAACCAGCTTGGTGCATTTGAGAAACTTGAGACAATGTAGCAATTGGCTCATGACAACCACCTAATTCTTATGCAAAATGATAATAGTATGCGGGAGATGTAATTACACAGTGTCACTGGCATACCTTTCAACTGCCCAGATATTTGTCTCATATATTTGGTCTGTTTCTCACAAAACTGTGGTTATCTGGCAAATCAATAGCAGATCGAGAACTGAAGTCAGAAAATAATGACAGACATTTGACTGCATACCCTTCAGAAAATACATGCTAATGCAAAACCCTATCTACTTCCTAAATTTGTAAGAACAATATTTAAAAATTGTCCCTATTTTTGGGCCCCCCACCCATTATTTATGGCTTTGTTCAGATTTCTTGTTCTAAGAGGTTGAGAGCTATGGACTCAGTGTAGGTAAAACAGACAACACCAAACAGGTTGTCAGTAACACACACACACACACACACACACACACACACACACACACACACACACACACACTCTAGAGCACTCTGCTAAGACAACACACACCAAGACACACACTACATCATCACAAGGTGTCTCAACCTCTAAGCCTATAGGGCAAATCGCCACATAACACATTATTTTACTCACAGGAGATTCTGTTTGATGCACTGATGTCCCACTCACCAGGTTGAGCAAGTAGAGAGTTACAGTCAACTACCTGTCATGGCCCAGGATCCACCAGATCACGCATGCACTCAGGTCACCGCTCACCAAGTACCAGTATTACTCTATCATAGCCCATGTGAGTGCAAATGGACTTAGACATACCTCCCTGGACTGTATGTAGCGAGATATGATGTAGCTCTCATACTATGCATCCCAGGCCAGTATGAGTCTAGCATTGAGCAGCATTCTACTTTCTCCAAAGATGATACCACAGTAACAACAAAAGAAAACTTTATTGATTGGCTTAGTTTGTGGTGTCACTCAAAGGGGGTGCAGCTTTTGCCTTGGAGGATATGGTAGGACACATTTCTTTGCCAGGGATAGTTTGCATCTATCCCCTCCGGGTGTTCAAATATGGGTTAAAACCTTGTCCACCCCTTAGTCCCTTTTTAGGCAATGCCAATCTGATAAACTTACCAACATAGCTAAACTTGTCTCAGAATAATCTAAAAGGTGTTACTGCTCAATGCCAGGAGTCTAAGCAGGAAACTCCCCTCCCTGCAGGCTCTCCTCATCCTGAAGAATACAGACATCTATGCAGTTACTGAGACTTGGTGTACAACCTCAGAGAGCACCCCAGTAGTGCAATATTATAATGCCTTCCACACATTTAGACCAGCTACTGCACAAGTAGGGTCTAATGATGGAGGAGTCTCAATTTACACCAAACACAAACACACTTCAAGGCTGGTCAGACAGTATGACATACTTGAGCTTTTTCATGTGTAACTTAACAAATAAATTCTCATACCATTTCCTTGTAAGCTATAGGTCCCCCTCCATGACTAAGGAAGCCCATATCATGTACTTAAAGAACCAGAGGCATTCCCCATTCGACCTAACACAATATTCAGGGATGACTTTAACCACCCCAACATGAATTGAGAATCATACATAACCTCAAACATGCAGGCCCAGAGATTACTGGACTTCGTTAGCCCAAACATCTTGGAACAGCTAGTCTGCACACCCACCAGGGATGCAGGTATTCTTGGCCTGGTCCTCACAAACATGACAGAACAATGGACTCCCTTAGAATAACTTCTCCAAAGCTGACTTTGCGCTCCTAAAAACAGAGGCGAGTAACTTCACGGCACCCATGCAAATGGAAAATAGGTGCGTGACTGCCGAAACATACAACAATGCACTGTACAAACACATACATAAATGCATGGAACTTGCCATACTCAACAAAACAAAGACTCTCTCCTCCAAAAAACGGAAGCCAGTCCGATGGTCCCCTGCCATTAACAAACTCTACAACATAAGGAAGAAACTGTTTCAGAAAAAGGTGAAGTCCCAAGACTGGAAAAACTCCCTTATTAGCCTTAACTAAAAGTTGAGATCCCTCATCAAAACCTCTAAAGCTAGCTATGAAAGTAGAATTGCAGCAGACACTAAAAACAACCACAAAGCCTTCAACAGTTATATGAAGAATCTTTACAGCAACACCCAGATTTGCTCTGAGTTACTGCACACTGGTACCTCCTATACTGAGCCAACAGATATTGCCAACATACTGGCTGACAGATTCAGTACCAACTTTACCCCTCTCTCCCCCCATAAAAGGGTCAATCACAATACCAGAAGAATGCCAGGCACAGAGCATTACTGCAGCACAGGTTAAAACTGCATTGTCCAACGCCAAGAATACAGCTTCCATGGGAAATGACAATATACCGGGCTGTGTCATACATGAACTACAAAGTGAACTGGCACCACACCTGTGTGCCCTGTTCAATCACAGCCTCACCTCAGGCTTTGTCCCTACAGAATGGCACACTGCTACAGTCATCCCTTTCCATAAAGGGAGAATGACTACAGACCCTGGGAATTATTGTCCCATTAGCCTGACGAGTCTGATATGTTAGGCTATGGAGCGCATTATCATGGACCTAATTAACAACAATATAGGTAATCTCCAAACTCTAGTTCCCACACAATTTGGTTTTGTGAAGGGTAGATCATGCCTGCTCAACTTGGTTGACTTATTTGAGTCAGCTGAGTCAGTCACCAGAGTTGTGGATGAGAGCAAGGCAGTTCATACAGCCTACCTCGATCTGGCCAAGGCCTTTGATACCATTCCCCACTCAGGAATTACTGACAGACTCACCAAACTAGGCATCAACCCCTATATCACTAGGTGGGTTGCAAATTGGCTCACAGATAGAACCCACAGTGTGAAAGTAGCAGACTCAAAGTCAGACTGCCGAAAAGTCATGAGTGGAGTCTGTTAAGAGAAAAAGTTTTAAAACATACTATTATTTGTCTCTTTCTCCCATCTAGCAAAACGAATATGCTATTTGCTGAAGTGTTGGTAAGAAAAGGTCATTGAACCATGTTTATTAAAGATGGGCTTTATTTATGATAGATGTAGCTTGCTTATGAACTTGAACAACACCTGTTTTCTATACTTCTGAATAAGAGTTAATTTATTGAGGCAGGCTCTGGAAAATTCCAGCTACCACTGTGGTTTTGAGGTAAACGTTCTACACCAACTGTGGTTTTGAGGTAAACATTCTACACTAGCTGTGGTTTTGAAGTAAAACATTCTTTTCTGAGGTAAATTGTGATCCTAGATGTTTTTCATAGCCAAATGTCAACTGTTAGAAATGTAACAAAAGCTATTTTGGCTAGTAACAGGAAAGTATAAAAGTTGATGTCAGTAACCAAGCTGATCAGATTGAGATCATCTTGGCCAACATGTTGCTGTAATCTGGTTAGCAGTTAATAAAGGAAATTTGCATCACCTGAGGCAGATGTGACTCGCTTGAATTTTTTCTTCTGACATTTTGGTCCTTCGGACCGGAAACCTCTACGAAGATACGGATCAGACTGACAGAGAGACCGAAAAACCTGCACAGGTGAGGGTTTCTCATCTTAAGATTCCCTCGACGGAAAGCCCTCCGACTGATTTGTCGTTGGAAAGAGGCCGGCCGCTCTCTGATCCCTATCTGAGGGACAGTTTCCGAACCAAAAGGGGAAACTGAGTCTCATCTGGTTCAGGTAGGATGAAAATACCTTTTTTTTCTTTTAATTTAATTTAACCTTGTCGACAGGGGTTTTATTTTTAGTTAAGGGTGGGTAGGAATAGTTATCAAGATTATTTCGTTAGGATTACCTGTTATTTTGTTAGGATCCCCGTTAAGATAGCCCCATTTTGTAATAAGCCCTGTAAAAATAATTTTGATGCAGTCCAAAATTATACAGTCCTAAAAATAAAAAATGCAGTCCTAAAATATACAGTCCTAAAATAAGAAATCTAAGGAAAACATGGGTTCAAGTTGCTGCAAGTGTGAGAGTGATGCCTGTTTGAATGTTGATGCTAAGTATATGAAAAGTTTAAACAAAAATAATGTTAAATTTTTGAAGAAGTGGAAGTTGAAATATGATTTTGATGGTACACTGAATAAGAATGCCTGTGCAAAATTGGTTAGAGATTTGAAAAGAGATGCAGGAACTAGAACTAAAAGCAAAGACAATTGGGATTTCCCCAAGCACAAAAATGGTTAGAAGAAGCAAATAAACGAGCTATAAAAGAAAAACAGTGTCAGGAAAAAGAGAAAAAAAAATCAAACGGGATCACTGGTGCCAAGTGGAAAAGTAGCTTTATTTTTAGATAAGGAGGATGAGCACACAGTTTGTGCAGTACAAAGGCAGGCAACCACCCCATCATACGGTGAAATTGCTGCTGCCATACCGGGGGAACCTCCTCAATATCAGTCTGAAGATGTGGGATCTGTACAGCAGGGTGGGTTATTAGCTGCTCAAGGAAATGTTGTGACCCCTCCAATTTACTCACAAATTCCCGTAGTACCTAAAGTTGCTTTGCAACAGATAGACCAACCTATGCAGTTAAGGTCAGGACCAGCAGGGCAAGGACATTGGGCTATTAAACTTTCTGTCCATTCAGAAGCTCTTCCCTTAATACAAGTTGCAAACCCACAAGCAGGAGATGTTGGACAAGAACCAACTATTTTAGTTTATCATCCCTGGGCTAGAGAGGATATAAAGCAAGCTACGGATGGTATTCCTCATCCCAAAGTTAATTTTCAAAAGTTTTCTGAGGACATAGTTGGTATGCATTTAAGTTATCATCTAAATGGTTTAGAAGTAGAACAAGTAGTGCGACAAATCTTAGGTCCAGATTGGCACTTAGTTTGTGGTACTTGGACATGTAAGGCAGATGACGGCACTACATTAAAGCATAATTCTGGGGTGTTAGACACACGAGTCACTGATCTGTTAAAGAGAATTTCTGATAAGTGGCATCCAAGAGCAGATTGGACAGTAATAAATCAGTGCATTCAAAATGATGATGAATCTGTAGATCACTATATTGTAAGACTGACAGAAGTGTTCAATAACCATTGTGGAATGGTAATTCCGCAGGATCAAACTAATGATAGTCCATATGAACAGCAATTGAAAAATGCTTTGCTTAAAGGTTGTAAGGCTCCAATATATAGTTTTATTACTAAGCACATGGTAGATCACAGAACATGTAGACTGCAACCTTTGTTTGAATATGCACGGCATGCTGAGCGACATTTTAACCTGAAAAAGAAAGTACAAGTGTTGACAGTAGGGGATGATGGTGGTATATTCCTAGTACAGGACCACAGGGGGCAAGGGTGCCGTGGTGGCGTAAAAAAAGTGGGGGCCCGCAATGGGACACCAATGAACCGGGTGGACATTCAGCCTACAGGGAAAGGTTAAAACGTGGAGAATGTTTTAAATGTGGTAGACGTGGGCACTTCGCTGCCGACCGTGAAGAGTGGCAACATCCCCCACAGCTTACGAACAAGGGCTCCGCATGACTATATGATAGTAAAGAAAGGCACCATCTTCATTATGGGGATAGTGAAGAGGCAGACACTCTCTACGATGAATGTCAGAACACTCTAATGGAAGGGCGGGATTGTGACTGTGAAGTCATAAACCTGGCAAATTTGGGTATTGCTATGCATCTAGATCAAAAACCCATGATAGAGTTTTTGGTTGAGGGACAGAAAGTGGAGTTTTTATGCGATTCGGGTGCATCGCGTACACTTTTGGGTCCAGCAGTTCTGCCTCCGAACTGAGAAACAGATGAGTTTGTCCTTGTAAAAGCGGCAAATGGGAAAATTTATAAGGAAGCACTGTCTCATCCTCTACTGTTCACAGATCCGCAAACAAACCAAACTGTTAGGTGTAGGGTAATTATATCAAAAGTCTGTCCAGTTAATTTGCTAGGAAGAGATTTGATGCATGTGTTTGGAATAGCGGCAGTTCCCACACCTAAAGGTATTGAGGCAAAAAGGTTAGCGGATGGCTTAGTAGTACAGGGAGTACAAGACTTGTTTTACTGGTATAGCCTAGACTTGATTTCAGACGGCCCGGGGAGGGTTGATACAGAGTTGATCAATCTAGCTCTAAGTAAATCTAGGAGTGGGTCACCACAGGTTGCGGCACACTTGCATTGTAATGTTCTATAAGGCCCTTGGTCCGGATAATTTCAGACGGCCCGGGGAGGGTTGATACAGAGTTGATCAATCTAGCTCTAAGTAAATCTAGGAGTGGGTCACCACAGGTTGCGGCGCACTTACATTGTACAATGTTCTATAAGGCCCTGGGTCCGGATAAAGAATTTGAAAAATAATTCTTTAAGCACAAGTGTGCAACGATAATTTTGAATGATATGTTTTGGGATATGCAAGGTAATACAGTAGTAACCTGTACTTTGACTAAGGAAATGAGTTCTTTATATCGCTCAAGTTATAGCCCACATATCTCAGTTACTAAAGCAGTGGGGACACATTAGGTAGATTTGGCAAGAAAGGTAACGATTTGGAACACAATGTCTGAAAGTCAGTTAAAAGATCAACAGATCCAGGTACAAAGATTAAATTGGGTGACTTGGGCACGACCAAGTATGCACCTCAGGGATGACAAAACAGAAATGACATGACAAATCCTCCTAACTCAGGAGGAAGATAGTGTACTAAGTGCCTTGCCTGTAGATTTATGGTCAAAAGGTAAAGGAGATGTAGCATTAATGAAAACAGCAGGTGAAGTTTGTATAACTGCAAAGTCAGGTTTTAGACCTCGTAAGCACCAATATCCACTAAGTAAGCAAGCGGAGGAAGGAATTAAACCAGTTATTGAACAGCTAAAACCGGTAGGAATTCTTGTTGAATGCCCAGATTCACCCTGCAATACTCCGTTGTTTCCTGTAAAGAAACCGGATGGGTCATGGAGGTTGGTTCAGGATTTACAAGCAGTAAATTCAGCTGTGATCCCAAGAGCACCGGTGGTCCCGACCCCTATACACTACTTAATGATTTACTGCCTCAGCACAGATATTTTTCTGTCATAGGTATAAGCAATGCATTTTTCTCCATACCACTACACAAGGAGAGTAGATTTTGGTTTGCATTCACTTTCCAAGGTAAAAGATACACCTACACCAGATTGCCACAGGGCTATTGTGAGAGTCCGACAATATTCGCACAAGAAATGGCTGCGAATTTAGCTCAGTTTGTTCCCCCAGAGGGAAGCCAGGTCCTGTTGTACGTAGATGATATTTTATTGGCCTCACCCACGCAGGAAAGTTGTAAAAAGGATACCCTTGCCCTTCTTAGTTTTTTAGCTGAGGAAGGACATAAATTAAATAAAGAGAAGTTACAGTTGTGGAAAGCACAAGTAAAGTACTTGGGTTATTTAGTCTCACAGGAAGGTAGACAATTGGAAAATAAAAGAAAACAAGCAATTCTTGAAGAACCTATGCCTAACACTAAGCGGGAGATGATGTCGTTTTTAGGTGTGACTAATTTTTGTATATGTTGGATTCCTAATTATGCTGAAGAAGTAGGGCCATTGATTGCACCTATCTATAACACTCCCATGGCAGCTAAAAGTATTATACAGTGGACAGATAAGGCAATACAAGCATTTAATAGAATTAAGCAATTGATAGCAGGATCCTCTGTTTTGGGTTTTCCCGTTTTCCGAACTATTCTAAGCAGTTTGTACAAATGGTTGATTGTAAGGGAGGATATATGACTTCGGTTCTGGTACAAGTACATGGGGATAAACAGAGACCGATAGCTTTTTATTCCAGATTAGATCCTGTTGCAAGGGCATTGCTGCATTGTGTTCAAGCTGTAGTGGCAGCCGCCATGGCAGTGCAAGCCTCAGCATCACTAGTTTTGTTTCACCCATTAAAATTGCGAGTTCCACATTCAGTAGCTACTATACTTTTGCAAGATAAGATAACCTTTTTATCTCCTAGTCGACATTTGTCGTGTATGACAGTGCTGCTGACACAGCCACATATGACCATAAAAAGATGTACTACTCTTAATCCGGCGACACTTTTGCAGACTCCAGAAGAAGGTACTCCACACATTTGTTTGGACAGCATTCATGAAAAAGTACTTCCCCAACCAGATTTAACAGATATTCCGTTGATAGATTCTGATCTTGTTTTGTTTGTAGACAGATCAGCAAAGAAGGACACTGTAGGAAAAACACTAGTAGGGTATGCTGTCACCACAGAAACTGAAGTTTTGGAAGCAAAAGGATTGTCAAACATTTATTCTGCACAAGCAGCTGAGTTAGTGGCTTTGACTCGAGCTTGTACCTTAGGGGAGGGTAAAAAAGTGACAATTTATACAGATAGTCAATATGCTTTCTCTACTGTGCATGTTTTCGCTCAACAATGGAAGAATAGGGGAATGGTTACTGCGACAGGCAAACCAATAAATCACAGAGATTTAATTTTACAGTTGTTAGATGCAGTGCAACTACCACTTCAGATAGCGATATGTAAATGTTCCGCACATACTAACAAAAAAGATCCTGTCTCCAGGGGAAATGCCCTTGCTGATATGGCTGCAAAAAAGGCAGCTCAAGAAAATGATTTGCTTTTACATGACAATGATTTAGAGCCCGGACACCTCTTAGACTTAGAGACACTAAAAGTAATGCAAACATTGACAACACAGAAAGAAAAATGTCGTTGGGTGAAATATGGTATCACTCAACAGGATGGGTTGTATAGGGCATCAGATGGCAAAATGGTATTACCCTCAAACCTTTTTAGGTATGTTGCATTGGTTAGCCATGGACCTGCCCATGTAGGAGTACAGACAATGGTTCAAATAGTGTAAAGGATTTTCAACTTATGCAACGCAATTCTGTTTATCTTGTTTATTATGTGCAAAGTATCATGCTCAGGGGGGAGTTAAAAAATCTCAGCAGGCATTCCCTACCCCTCCATATCCATTCCACACACTCTGTATGGACTTTATTGAGTTGACACCTTCAGAGGGAAAAAGGTTCTGTCTAGTTATAATGGATGCTTTTTCTAAGTGGGTAGAAACTTTTCCAGTAAAGCATCCTGATGCACACACAGTAGCAAAGCTTTTGACAACAGAAATAATTCCCCGATTTGGCCTTCCAAGGCACATTTATAGTGATAATGGGTCTCATTTTGTAAACCAGATTGTGCACAAGTTGGGTCAAGTGTTTCAAATTGATCTCAAGTACCATTGTGCTTACCATCCGCAGTCAGCTGGACTGGTGGAAAGACACAATGGTGTCCTGAAGAGTAAGCTCCGCAAACTGATGGCAGAAATGCATAGATCCTGGACTGCGTGCCTTCCACTGGCACTCCTGTACATGCGAATCTCACCCTCCTACAAAGGACTTACACCATTTGAACTTTTGTTTGGGAGACCATATTACGTCCCGCAGTGGCAAGGATTGTTGCCAGCGGAATGTGAGGGGGGTGAGGATCTGGCGGATTATATGAGCGACAGTCCCATTGATGCAAGCTGAAGGTAACCTAACGTGTCTGTTAAAGTTATTCTTCAACAAAACTGAAGATAAATGCAAAAATGAAACCCAGCGTTTTCCAGTCATAAGCAAAGTTGAGAAACCGCCTACAGTGATTTCCTATCCAGGTTCGTATATGTGCATTTCCAGAGATGGCACAGGAAAGAATTATGGCAATATGGGACAGAATTATTGCAATGTTACTGTGAATGGCAATGAGAATCCATTTCTGGAAAACCAAACTCATAGTTTGGCAGACGTATGGTGGTTATGTGGAGACGACAAACTCAGATCAAGGCTTACGATTCCCTGGAAAGGAACTTGTGCACTTGCAAAGTTAATTCTGCCATTCTACATTTTCCCAGTTCCAGCAAGCAATTTCATAAGAGAACCTGAAATAAAGCAGAGGTGGTTAAATAAGAGAAAAAGAGAGGTACCAAAGCAATCCTTCGATAGCATTGGCGTAAAAAGAGGCATGCCTGATGAATACAAAGCAATAAACCAAATAGCAGCTGGTTTTGCATCCATCTTTGTCTGGATTCAACCCAATAAGAATGTGGACTGGATCAACTACATTTACTATAACCAGCAGCATTTTGTGAACTACCAAAGATGCATTAAAAGGAATTGCTGAACAACTGGATGCCACTTCGCAGGTGGCATGGCAGAATCGAATTGCGTTGGATATGCTCCTGGCCAAAGAAGGAGGAGTTTGCAAGATGTTTGGGACTTTCTGTTGTACATATATTCCAAATAACACTGCCCCTGATGGGAGCATCACTCGAGCTTTGAAAGGTTTGGAGATGTTATCCGAAGAATTGGCAGAGAACTCTGGGGTAAATAATCCCTTTACAGACTTTCTACAAACGTGGTTTGGAAAATTGAGCCATCTCATCAGCAGTTTCCTGGTGTCCGTCGGAGTCGCTGTGGCTATCGTTGTGGTATGTGGTTGCTGTTGTATACCCTGTATCAGAGGTCTTCTACAAAGACTGGTTGATACTGCTGTTATGAAAACAATGTACCAGCAGTTGCAACAGACTGGTGAAAGTGAATACATTGAAATGTGACTTTTGCAAATGTTTTGAAGTTTAAAAGTTTGTCTTCCAAACGAAGTAATGTATGCAAAGAAAAACTTAGTTTTTACCATATATTTCTGAAATAAAGACAAATAAAAGTGTTTTGAGGGGGGAAATGTTAAGAGAAAAAGTTTTAAAACATACTATTATTTGTCTCTTTCTCCCATCTAGCAAAATGAATATGCTATTTGCTGAAGTGTTGCTAAGAAAAGGTCATTGAACCATGTTTATTAAAGATGGGCTTTATCTATGATAGATGTAGTTTGCTTATGAACTTGAATTACACCTGTTTTCTATACTTCTGAATAAGAGTTAATTTACTGAGGCAGGCTCTGGAAAATTCCAGCTACCACTGTGGTTTTGAGGTAAACGTTCTACACTAACTGTGGTTTTGAAGTAAACATTCTACACTAGCTGTGGTTTTGAGGTAAAACATTCTTTTCTGAGGTAAATTGTGATCCTAGATGTTTTTCATAGCCAACTGTCAACTGTTAGAAATGTAACAAAAGCTATTTTGGTTAGTAACAGGAAAGTATAAAAGTTGATGTCAGTAACCAAGCTGATCAGATTGAGATCATCTTGGCAAACATGCTGCTGTAATCTGGTTAGCAGTTAATAAAGGAAATTTTCATCACCTGAGGCAGATGTGACTCGCTTGAATTTTTTCTTCTGACAGAGTCCCACAGGGATCAGTCCTGGGTCCTGTCCTGTTTGGCATCTACTTCTCAGAAGTCCAGACCAACACAGAGGGACTCTAGCTGACCAAGTTCACCGATGACTGCAAGCTAGAAGCCATTATTAACTCCCCAAGTAATGTAAACATCCTACAGAAAGGCCTGACTGAGACCAACAACTGTTGTTGAAACCATGGCCTCAGTTCCTACTAATTACCACATTGATGGTAGCCCACTGAACACTGAAGGCGTTATAAGAGATCTGGGGACACAGGTTAGGTTGACAGCAACCTCTCCTTCAACCACCACATTGCCACTGTGGTCAGAAAGTCCTTCTATGTGGCACACCTCATTACCAAGGGTTTTGCATCCAAGAAGAAAGAGGTCATCATCTCTCTCTACTCTTCCCTCATTAGACCAGTCATTGAGTATAATGCCCCATTTGGCATGTACCTCACTAAACACCTGCAACAGCTGGAAAGGCCACAAAAGTACCTCATGAAGAGGATCCTAGGCCTTGAACACATGCCCTACATGGACAGACTCAAAAAACTCCAGCTTTTCTCTGTCTCATATCATCTATTAAGAGGCGATTTCTGCTTGACAAACAAAGCCATGTCTGACCCAGCCCTGTTAGAAATGTTACACCTACAGAAATCCCAATCCCCCCGCATCACACGCTCCAGGGACCTCAACCTCATTACCACAATCAACAACCTCATTACCATAATCAACAGAACATGCTGGAGGGACAGGTTCATAACCCAGAGGCTGCCCATGCTCTGGAATAGACCTCTCATACATGTCAAGCAGAACACCTCACTGGCCCTTTTCAAGAGAAATCTTGATGAGTGGATGGGAAATAGAAAATTCACCCGGGGGATCACACTAGTGGCTCTACTTAATAGAGGCACCAGGAACTAACAGCGGCATGATGCCAGGGCACTTCTATGGGCAAGGCTTGTAAAGGCTCCAGGGCCGTTGGCCTAGTACACACCTATGAACCTATAATGTTCTTACTGGTCAGACTGGACCAAAAAACTGTCTCCTTTGAAATAAATATTAAGATTGGGAACTCAGCTAACCCAGGGCATTTAAAAAAATATTCCACGGCTAACTGTGTCCTACTAAGTGACAGCCTAACAAAATTCCAAGTCCCCTCCAACCTTGAGAACACAGCTACTTATGTGGAATTGTTCACAGAAACCCTGTACAATCACAAAAATAGCTGCATAGATACAGCTATACCTACCCTTCATAAACATAGGACTGCCTCTAAAAACAAGCCATTCTAATAGAATTTCAGTTTAAATAGGCTGTATAATAAAAGAAAGAAAATCATGTCCAAAAACAGAAAGGGCATTGTCCAGCAAGGTAAAAAAAATCCTTAGCAATCTGAACAAGCAATTCTGGGGACTAATCAAGTGTATCAAAGCCAAATTTCTAGATAAAAATAGCCTCTTAAGCCTTAAGGACAACCACAAGGCTTTATTCAATTATGTCCATGACTTTAAAGGTAACACCCAACAATGTGCCAAACTAATGATGAATGGAACCACCTGTACAAAGCCAGAGGATGTAGAAAATCTGCTGGTTGATAAAGTTATCTCCAATTTTACATCCCCACCCCTCCTCAGTCATCCTCCAGGAAATACCCTCCATCGTTCCTCTGCAAACCATCACTATACAGCAGGTCCTCACTGTACTGTCTAAGGCCAAGAACACTGCTTTCATGGACCCAGGATATATCCATGGATGCCTCTTGAATAGCATGGAACGTGAACTGTCAGGCCTGCTAGAACCTAAATTACCCATAGCCTCCAGATAGGCTTTGTGCCAAACAAATGCTAGTCTCATATGTAATGCCGTGGAAAGAATTATCAAGGATCACAAACAATGACATAGAAAACCTACATACACTGGACCCTACCCAGTTTGGCTTTGTAAAACATGTCATACCTACTTAACCTGGTGGATTTATTTGAGAAGGTCATTAAAGCTATAGACTAGGGCAAAACAGTGCACACTGCTTGCCTCAATGTGGTAAAGGTGTTCAACACAATACTTAGCTCAGGTGTTGCACAGAAACTTGCAAAATTAAGCATAAACCTATATGTCATCCAATGGATAACCAGCTGACTCACTGATAGGACACAAGAAGTTAAGATAGGGGAATCCACCTCCACAAAGTGGGCAGTCACTAGCAGAGTCCTACAGAGATCGGAGCTGGGGCCTCTCCTTTTTGGTATCTACTTCTCCGAAATCAAGGCAAACATCAAGCGCCTCTGGCTGACCACATTTGCATATGACTGCAAACTAGGCATGGTCACAGAATCCCCTAAAGACACAGATACCCTTCAAGAGGCCCTGATGCAGACAAACAACTGGTGCCTGAGCCACGAACTAAAACTCTTTATGAAAAAATGTATAATAGTACCCTTTGGAAAGAATGCCATCTCTGGAAATTACCACATTGATAATACACTCCCAAAAGTAGATCCAGTCATCATGGATCTGGGAACACATGTTGACAGCAACCTGACCTTTGACCACCATGTGTCTGCTATGGTTAGAAAATCATTCTATGTTGCACAACGTATAAGTAAGGACATAGCATCCAGGTCCCAGGAGGTCATTATTGTTTTGTTATACTTGGCTCTCATCCAACGAGTCATTGGATACAATGCACCTTTCAACATGCACCTGACCAGTCTCTTTAAACAGCTTGAAAGACCCCAGAGGTTCCTCACAAAAAGAATACAGGGAGTAAACAACTAGTCCTATGTGGACTCAGAGCCCTATCCCTATACTTGGTCTCCTACAGACTGTTGTGGAGAGCTCTATGCCTAGTGTACAAGGTATCCTCTGATCCCACACAGGTGGATATGTTGGATATCAGCAAAATGAATATTATCAGAAATACCATTTTAAGGACCTAAACTTCATCTGTTTCATAAACAGGACATGTTGGGGGGACAGGAATGTGTCTCAAAAATTACCCTTTCCTGGAACAAGCTTCCCAAAGCTCATCCCTAGCCATACTCAAAAATAACTTGGACCACTGAATGGGAAATTGCAAATTTACCCCTTGTTTGGCACCTTTCTTCCTAATTGTTAGGGGCAGTCAGTGTTCGCTTGATGTGTACAAGCCTGTAGCATATCTAGTAAAATGTAAGTGGGGTATTGATATATGTAAGCAATATTTTGGTAAATTTCGAGTAAGTTTAGCTAGGCTTAAAATGGCTCTTAAATAGCTTAATAACCATCTATGAATTTATGAGAGTATCCCCAAATGGCTGCACATTGATTCTGTTATTACGGATTCTACTTACAATGAATCACAAAATATTCCCAGTCAGAGAAGCAAAAACAAAATCTGCTGCAGGTAAAGGACTCATTGATCACATAAGAAGCAATATTCTGAGGACTCTGCAGCCCACTATACATCAAATTATGAAGTATTTTCTGAAATATGGTGTACCTTATTTGCCACAGGTATACAACTTTGTCTACTGCAGCATACAATATGCATATACCAAATCATCAAAAAGTACAAGTCCACAATGTAACTATAGTGCATACTCCGCATCTACAATTGCAACACATTCATCTATGTTTTTCAAAAGAAACTGTAGAAGTGGTACCACCTGACCTAATCAGCATCCAATGTGAAGATCATGAGATCTTCAAAGGAAAGGGAGTGACTACTTTGGAATGCAAGTGCCTTTGTTCAGTGCACATTTAATGCTTTATAATTCAATTAGTTCATAGGTTCATACTAGGCTATCTGCCCAAGGGCATTTATAAGCCTAGCCAGAGTTGTGTGGCTTTCACCACCCCTTAGGTTGAAGAATACTATACCCATTAGTTTGCCGTGCCTCTGTCCAGCAGTGATACAGAGATGATCCCAAACCTACGATCTCCCATCCACTGGTCAAGATTCCTCTTGAACAGAGCCAGTGTTCTGTCTCACATGGAGTCTCTGGGTGATGAATCTGTCCCTCCAGCACGTCCTATTTATATCCGTGTTGAGGTTTAAGTCTCTTGCTCTTGTGGCTTGGGATTTGGATTTTTTGAGGTGGAGCATGTCCATTAATTCCGGGTTGGACATGGCCTTGTATGTCAGGCACAGGTCACCTCTGAACTGAATAGAGCTGGAGTTTCTTCAGTCGGGCAGCATATGGCATATTTTATCCTTTTGGTGAGGAACTTTTGGGGTCTTTCCAATTGCTGTAGGTGTCGGGTAAGATACATATTGTACTCAATCATTGGTCTGATAACAATGACCTCCCTTGATCTGGATGTGAATCCCTTCATAATCAGGTGGGCAATGTAGAAGGTCCTCCTAACCACTTTGGCAATGTGAGTGTCAAAAGAAAGGTTACTGTCAACTTGGGTCCCCAGGTCCCTGATAACCTCTTCTGTGCTTAATGGATTGCCACCTATGTGGTAACGTTTTACCAAAGGGTATGACTATACATTTAGCTTAAGGCCATGGCTCTGGCACCAGTTATCCGTTTCTATGAGACCTCTCTGAAGGATATCTGTGTCTGATGGATTTTCAACTAGTCATCTGCAAACTTAATCCTCCTATGTTTGCCTGCACTTCTGAAAAGTAGATGCCGAACAAGAGGCAGCCCAGGACTGAGCCCTGTGGGACAGTCTGACATGGCACCAGTAACTTTAACCCTGTGGGTTCTGTCCTTGAGCCAGTTTGCAACCCATCTTGTGACATATGGGTTTACATTTAAGCTGGTGATCATCAATGGCCTTGGTGACTGTTTCAAAAAGTCAAAATGTCTGTAGGTCCCCTATGTGTTTATTTAGGAGTTCCATTATGATCCTCTCCATAGCTTTGCATACCAGGCTTGTTGATTAAACAGCAGCCTTATGTGTGGGTTTAGTTCCTCATTGAGTATTGATGCTGTGTTTACCTGGGCATTTGAGATGATTGGGAGGCTACACTCTGCTGGGATAGACATTATTTCTTTTGGGGGGACGGAGGGAGAAATTTTCACTGAACCTGTCTGCCAGTATGTTTGCAATGCATGGGGTTCAGTGATTTTTGTATCATTCTGACTAATTCTAAGCATATCTGGGAGTTTCCACCCAGATTTCTAACATAGCTAAAGAAGGCCTTATGATTGTCTTTTGAGTCCTTGGCGATTTTTCTCTCAAAGTTGGCCTTGGATGATTTTATGTGATTATGAGTTTTTACTAGTATTGATCAGAGATGTCTTCCTTTAGGGATTTTGCTCTATCTTGTAGTAGCTTTCTCCTCTTGTTGTAAAGTTTGTTTATGGCTGGGGTCCACCAGATCGCCTTTGGTGGAAAGGGTCTTGATTTTATTTGGGATTGCTTGATCCATGAAATCCTGGAGGTGAGAAAGCATTTGTAAGGGATTCAGCAGCGTGGGTTGTGGTTTCCAATGGCTCAGGGGCCTTGAAGGATACCACACCAGTCTTAGAAGTGTGAAGTTGGCTATTGAGAAGTTCTTCACTGTGGTCTTTTGTTGGGGGATGTGGATCTCCAGTGAGATTAGTTTATGGTCTGATCTCACCAATGAGGGATATACGTGTGGATCATTTTGTCCCCATGTTTGTGATGATCAGGTCTAGTACATTTTCACCTCTTGTGGGAATGGTGACAAGTTGTTCCATAGCATTTGAGTTTATGAACTCCAGGAACCTTAGTAATGTTCCCAGTCTATGTTTGGGTAGTTGAAGTCACCCAATATGATGGTGTTTGGAGAGACATTTATACTCTCCAGTGTCTTCAGGAAGGCTGTGTGGGGTTCCTGAGTTTGAGAGGGTGGCCTGTAACATGCTACAAACTGTAGAGCAGTTTTGCCTATGGTTAATTGCACCTGAATGGTCTCTGATGAGCCTGGAGGTGTGGGTATCCTTGATGAATATGGATACACAAAGCATGATATGAGGTAAAACCTGATAGTGCCAGGGTGCTCTCAGGAGCCTTGAACCAGGTTTCAGTCACAGCACAGACATCGATGTTCTCCATACTGAGGAGTGCATCTTGAGATTTAGACTTCTGGCATTGAGCAGCACCATTATTGTTTGCCAATATCCGGAAACCCAGGGTGACAGGTGCAGCATGTCATTCCAGGCAGACAGACATTGGATCCTTAGAATGACACCAGAAATTAAGCCAATTATTAAAACTGATCATTTTGTCTCTGTATTGTGGCATCATTCTTGGTGAAGGTAGGATACTGCTCAGGGTCAGGCCTGGGCTACATAATCTGAGAGGTCATTCACACCAGCATGGACAGTGACCTGAGTACTTGTGTTATGTGGCGGATTCAGACAGGCAGCTTACTGTGACCCTCTCCTTGTTCAGTCTGGTGAGTGCAGTGTGTCTGACTATGGAGTCACCTATGACAAGTGTGTCTGGCATTGTGTTTACACTGACTTTGTGATCTATGTGTTGCTTGTGTTATGTCATGAGGTGGCAGTTGTTTGGGTGTCTGCTTTGGAGGCCTCTGCTGTTTTGGTAGATTTTTGATCAGTGCCTCCGAATATGTCTTTGTGTGTTTATGTGTTTGATTTGTAGTTGTGATAGTCCTATGTGAGACTGGGTTAATGGTGTGTGTGGTTACCTTCTCCTCCTGTCTGGTTTTGCCAGTCCTGAGTTGAGAGAGCTCAGCCTCCAGTTTGGCTATATAGTTGCATCTCTCGCATGTATTTGTGTTTTGTGGGTGGAGGAGAGGGTTGTCTGTGTACATGAGGCAATTGTAACATTGCCTCAATATTAGATTCACCAGCTGAGCAGGAGGCAACTGACCCTTTGACATGCTAGAAGAAATGAAAAAGTTTGCTGTGTAACTGAGTCAGAAAGGACCTATAGGGAAGTGGGTACTCAAGGGTTTTAAGCTAGTGAAGTACTTTGTATAATATAGAAGTGCGACTAAAAATGCTTTAGGAACAAGTGCTGAGCTTTACAGATAGAGAATAGACTGTTTAGATTACAAGTAGAGCAGTTCTAAGGGAAAAATGAAGAGCAGACTTTACAGAGCCAGAAATAGTTTAACCTTGTTTAAAAATGCAGAAAAGGCAATAAGTCAGTAGCACAGGCTAGCACACTTTAGTGGGCAGCCAAACAATTAAATTAAACAGCAAACAAACACTTTTCGACTTCAATTAGACTAATTTCGACTAAAATGTACTTTTAAGTTCAGATAATAAAAAATGCAGTAAATAACTATGAAAACAGTGAAAGCTTGCTCTTGGTAAGCAGTAGAATGTAAAACAAATATAAAAAACAGCAGGATACTTAATCAGGAAAGCAATCGCGGGTGAAAAAGTTGACTAACATCTATGCTTAACTGTGTCCAACTCCAATTATACTCATTTTTTGCCACGAAATGTTCAGTTTATGGAACATTTCTTCACTTGGTAGAGGGCAGGATGGGTGCTACGTAGAACTGCAAGAGATTTATAATTGATACGAGTGCAGACATAAATGTGTCAATGGATTTAATGCGACTAAAACAAACAAGATTGTAACTCAGAGTACTTGATACCTTTACTTCTAGGTGTGGCGATCATGGAATTGAATAGCAAGAGGGAGGGTAGGTAAGCTGATTTTCACTGTCTGATATGGTGGTGAACAATCAGTTTTGTAGTTGTAACAAGTTGCACATCTTTATTAGATGTTTGTATAGCAGCTCTGCTTAGTAATTAGGGACTGTCAACTGACATTTTATAGACCTAGTAAGAGACTGTAAAGTAACTTCTGTCATTCTACACTGCCCCATGCTACACGTAATTTTCCACAATTACATGAAACGGCAACACTTCACTGGTCAAAAGTAGGAGTAGATACCAGTTTATGCAGTATAACAAATTGCTGCTCATACTATATAAAGTTCTCCAATAACTCTTTGGAAAAAGCTATACTGAAAGTGTGCTTTATAGCAATTATTATTTATCAACCTCAGCAAGAAGCGCTGTGGGCAATGACTAAGACTGAAAACTACTAAAGCAACATGGTCCCCGCTATGTCATGCAGGCTCAGATAATTTCATTTTTGAAACAATTCAAGATTTAATAGGAAAATAAAATACAGTGGGATTTTTGAAGCCAGCAGCAGAAAACGTGGAAAAGAAAAACACTGAATGGTACTGAAGAGTTTCTGGTCTCTAAACTACACCTGGGTGATATTACAGGGTGACAAAATAACTCATGTGAGTGAGATACACTGTAGAAATCTTGAATCAAATGAGACAATACTGCTAAATTACAGGAATGTCAGGATTACCTTTGACAAATAACCATATCTGGTGCCCTTTAAATTCACTATGCAGAAAGCTGTTCACTCAGAGTGAACAGCATTATACAACATGCCAAAATAAGATTGTAGAGCGAGTGTTAACTTACTAGGATGGAACATGCATATTATTTAATTAAATTTGGTGTGCTGAACAGTGTAGAACACCCATGCACAGTGTGGTGTTTGTACTTCAGCATACTGAAGTGTAATTATTTTTTTTCATACAAGCTGTCTACACACTATACACACTACTGAATTTTTAAGTTTTTTTTCGCAAACTCTGGGTTATCTTGCTTCTATATTTCATTTGTGGTTTAACCTCTGTAAAACAGTGAGCTTGAAGACAAATATCCTTGCATACAAGACTGAAGAATCTAAAACAGCAAAGTGTAATAATTATCAATGAACACCACCCTTCAGTTAAGCTGCAACTCTGGGTGCATATTTATGGATACAATGTCAGTCTCTAACCACTCCTACATACCTCTCAACTGTCCAGATTTTCACATAATGTCCAGATTTTTGTCTCGTAATTTTGGTCTGTTCCTCATAAAATCTGTGATTTTCAGGCATATCACTGAAGATTGACATGACTAAATAAGGACATATAGTTATAGTTTCAGACTTCATATCCTTCAGAAAATTCATGGTAACACAAATCTTGTTATTCTAGCAACTTTCTAAGAGGAATATTTAAAATCTGTCCCTATTTTTGGCCTTTGTCCTCTCATTATTTTAGGGTTTATCCAGATTTCCTGTGCGAAGAAGTGGAGAAGTATGCTACCTACAAAGGAGGTATTTGTTTCAAACTAGCGGGAGCATAAATCCCTTCACTACTTGTTTTGTCATATTAAAGGCACTGCAGGTAATCACTAAAGACTGGCAGTTTGTATATTAATTAGTCAATTATATCATCCCAGACATTTGTCTTACAAGCAGTAGTAAGAGGGCCCTTAAACTGAAAGGGAAATTAATTTGTACTGCCTTCCACTTTCACCTAACAGTACTGGTTAATATCAATGAGGCACAAAGCATTCACATCACTCCGCGATATTTACAACACGTGTGGGAACAATGCATACCACAAACTTGCGTACATGATCAAAAGCAGCCATCTGGAAAAACATTAAGCTCCATCGCATTCATTCTTTGTCTTTTTTAAATGCATTTATTCTTACTCAACAAGCATGACTGAACTGTATGTGTAAAACTTTCATACACCGTTTTTGCAACTTTTTCAGCTAATGCTTTAATGCACATCTTTTCCAACTGCAAAGTTATTATATTACAATAAATGGAATCTGTTAATAAAATCACTCCTTTAGTCACACACAAGCAAATATCTAATAACCCAACCCTTTAAAATGGGCTGAAATATACACACTGTCAAGAGTTATTTTGAAAGTTAATTTTTGCACCCTAAATGAAATTCTATAGAGCAGTGAACACTACAAAGCCTTTTCCTTTCTGGCTATATGCTAGACAGCCCACTGTGAGAATCCCACACTCACAATGTCTTTAGCACAGCAGGCACTGTGCATTACTTTCCTACCAATAGAAGGATATGTTAGGGCCATATAAAAATATCTACCCCCACCCACTGGATAACAGGCAGCTATAATGCCTAGTTCTTGCCTTCGGTAGGATACCATGAATTATAGGCGAGGCTTGACTGGTGGTCACAGGATGAAGAGTAGCAAAAACAAATGTGCAGTCATCAATAGCACAGGAAACAGAAGAGCTAACAATTTTTGTAAACCTAAAAGCCATTACTATTTCTATTACATACCTGTTGCACCAAATACCACAACAAGCTTGTCACACATGCTCTTCAAATAAAGGCAGTACAGCTGAACAACTGATGTTCTCCAAACGAAGGCAACACAGCTGAATGGTCTCCCTTAGTAGCCTACAAGGGAAACAAACCGATCTTTTTATAAACTTCTAGGTGCGGGCTGCTTTCCCCTTGGGCAAAACGGATTTGTATCTCAGCATGACTAAGCACTTTTCTCAGATTATAACATGCTGTTTATAGTCAAAGCTCTACATCGCTGCTCAGAACGTCAGTTTCTGCGTACTCAGAGCTCCACCCCGCCCTAACTGATTGCTTGAAAACAATAGTATCCATCACTTTCAGTCAAGTTTAATTCTAACCTACCACCCACATTCGGTGGCTTATTGCAGTGAATTTATTACTGCAAGCTTCAAATGTTATTAAGACAACTTATGCCGCATCAGTCTTGGTTTATGATTTCCAGGTTTGCTTCTCGAATTTATTTAAGCACACTATGAGTTCAACTACAATTCACATATTTTTGGTAGCACCAGACTTTCTGCAGATAATTCAATTGTTCTGTTCAATGTTTAACAGTAAAAAACAAAGTTCTGTTGCGATTTCAGATACTTGTAAAACCTGCAAAGCAAGCAACAGAAACCATACACGGAATGTAGCATGACATGCCCTGCTACTTGAGAAAGAGTTGTTGTTGCTTGTCTCTTCCACTTTTCCCGGTTAGGGGTCGCCACAGCGGAACTCCGGTCCGCTAATGATTGGCAGTAGACTTTTTATGGTGCCGAGTTGCCAACCCGACGCCCAACCGTCAGCGAAGGCACGCCCATTCACGCATGTCTTTTTTTCGGTGGCCTCTCGCCCGCGGAGAGGGCATTCAGACTCCGCACAGAAGGAACTCCAGCCTACTTGAGAAAACTTAACGTCTGGAAAAACATGAAGCCATCAAAATGAAATGTGTACAGTGGAAGGCTAGTTATACATGCTTCAGAAAATCTTAAATATCTGTTACAACAGATCAAGAACTAGAAATAAACTGAATAGTAGGAAACGTTACAATGCTTAATAATCACATTACACTAACATTTCATGACGTTAATTCAGTTTTAGGAACTCTGAAGCCAGAGTCATACAATGTTATTTCAAGTTCTGCTATGCTGTCTGGTGCTTTCACTGGCAGACGTTCTACTTCATCAGTGGACTTTCTATTACATCTGATGGCAGATGGAAAGCATTATGATAGGGTTTCCACCTTAAAAATGTCCAAAGTGGGACATTTTGGTACAAACGTCAGATTTTGCAGGGCAAAACATACCCACGGCCAGTACAAATAGGTTCATAGGTTCATACTAGGCCATCTGCCCTAGGGCATTTATAAGCCTAGCCAGAATGTGTTTGGCTTTCGCCACCCATTTTAAATTTATTTTGCTATGCCCTTTTTCGAGGTTAGTATACTGTGCCTCTGTCTAACAGTGACACAGAAGTGATACCCGGGGTAAACCTACGATCTCCCATCCACTCATCAAGATTCCTCTTGAAGAGAGTCAATGAGGGACTCTGCCTAACCTGGACTGGGATTTTATTCCAGAGTGAAGGGAGCCTCTGGGTTATGAATCTGTCCCTCCAGCATGTCCTATTTATTTCAGTGCTGAGGTTCAAGTCTCTCGAGCGCGTAGCTCGATGGGATTTGGATTTTCTGAGGTGCAGCATGTCCATTAATTCCGGGTTGGACATGGCTTTATATGTCAGGCACAGATCGTCTCTGAACAGGTGGTATGCCACTGAGTAGAGCTGGAGTTTCTTTACCCGGGCAGCATATGGCATCTGTTTGAGCCCTTTGATCCTCTTGGTGAGGTACTTTTGGGGTCTTTCCAGTTGCTGCAGGTGTCTGGTAAGGTACATCCCAAAAGGGGCATTGTACTCAATTATGGGCCTGATGAGGGATGAGTAAAGAGGCACGATGACCTCCCCTGATCTAGATGTGAATCCCTTCATGATTAGGTGGGCTATATAAAATGTTTTTCTAACCACTTTGGCCACGTGGTTGTCAAATGAGAGATTGTTATCAACTTGGGTCCCCAGGTCCCTAATTACTTCTTCTGTACTTAATGGATTACCACCTATGTGGAAATTTGTGGGCACTTTGTTTTTGCCAAAGGGAATGACTATACACTTTTTGGCATTTAGCTTGAGGCCATGGCTCTGGCACCAGTTGTCTGTTTCTATGAGGCCCTTTTGGAGGATGCTTGTGTCGGCTGGAGAGTCGATTATGGCGCCCAGTTTGCAGTCATCTGCGAACTTGGTCAGCCACAGTCCTTCCGTGTTGGCCTGTACCTCCGAGAAATATATACCGAACAAGAGAGGTCCCAGGACTGAGCCTTGTGGGACAACACTTGTAACTGGTTTGGAGTCTGACATGGCTCCAGCAATTCTAACCATGTGGGTTCTGTCCTTGAGCCAGTTTGCAATCCATCTAGTGACATAGGGGTTTATATTTAAGCTGGTGAGCTTATCTATAATGCCCGAGTGGGGTATTGTATCGAAGGCTTTTGCGAGGTCCAGGTAGGCTGTGTGGACCACCTTCCCCTCGTCAATGGCCTTGGTGACTGTTTCAAAGAAATCAACCAGGTTTAAGAGGCAGGATCTGCCCTTAACAAAGCCGAACTGGGTAGGATCCAGTGTCTGTAGGTCCCCAATATCTTTATTTATGAGGTCCATGATGATCCTTTCCATAGCTTTGCAGACCAAGCTAGTCAGGCTTATGGGGTGATAGTTTCCAGGATCCGTTGAGGCACCACCTTTATGGTTAGGGACCACTGTTGCTGTACGCCACTCTTTGGGCACATATCCTGTAGTAAGGCTGAGATTGAACAATAGTTTTATGTTTGGGTTTAGCTCTTCTTGGAGTTCATGTAGGATGCAGCCCGGGACACCGTCTGGTCCCATTGATGCTGTGTTTTTGCTTTGGAGAGGCGGCTCTTACCTGAGCATCTGAGATGTCAGGGGGGCAGCACTCTGCTGGGATAGATATTTGCCCTTTTGGTGGGGAGGGGGGGAGAAGTTTGCACTGAACCTGTCAGCTAGGATGTTGGCAATGTCTGTGGGTTCAGTGTATTTTTTGTCATTTTGGACTAATTCTAAGCATATCTGGGAATTACCACCCAGGTTCCTAACATAACTAAAGAAAGCCTTGTAATTATCCTTAGTGTCCTGTGCAATTTTTCTCTCGAAGCTGGCCTTAGACAATTTTATGAGTGCCCGTAGTTTTTTGCTAATACTGATCAGTGATGCCTTCCCTTTTTGGGATTTTGCTCTATCATTTAGTAGCTTCCTCCTTCTATTGTATAGTTTGTTTATGGCTGGGGTCCACCAGACAGGGCGTCTGCCTTTGGAGGATTGGGTCTTGATTTTATTTGGGATCGCATGATCCATGCATTCCTGAAGGTGTTCATAGAATGCGTTTATAAAGGATTCTGCAGTCTGAGCCATATTTTCCACAGGCCCGGGGGCTTTGAAGGATTCCACCTCGGTTTTGAGGAGTGTAAAATTTGCTTTGGAGAAGTTTTTCACTGTAGTTTTCTGGGCAGGGGGTGGGGTCGGGATGTGAGTATCCAGTGAGATTAGTTTATGGTCTGATCTTACCAGTGAGGGATACACTTCTGGTCTGGAGCATAGAGTCCCCATGTTGGTGATGATCAGGTCCAGTATGTTTTCCCCTCTTGTGGGAGTGGTAACAAGTTGTTCCATAGCATTTGAGTTTATAAATTCTAGGAACCTTTGGGCTAGGGTGTTGGAGCTAGAGTAATGCTCCCAGTCTATGTTTGGGTAGTTGAAGTCGCCCAATATAATGGTGTTTGGAGAGACCTTCATATTTTCCAGTGTTCTCAGGAAGGCCGAGTGGAGTTCCTGGGTTTGGGAAGGTGGTCTGTAGCAGGCTATAAACTGGAAGGCAGTTTTACCCACTGTTAGTTGCACATGGATAGTCTCTGATGCTTCGTGCTTTGCCACCAACCTGGAGGTGTGGGTATCTTTGATGAATATCGATACTCCCCCTCCTTCTGTGGTTCGGTCCAAGTTTTGGAGCCGAAAAGCATGGTATGAGGTATAACCTGGTAGTGCTGGGGTGCTCACGGGAGCCTTGAACCAGGTTTCTGTTACTGCACAGATATCGATGTTCTCCATGCTAAGGAGAGTTTTGAGTGTGTGCATCTTGAGGTTTAGACTTCTGGCGTTGAGTAGCATTACTCTTAGTTTCTTATCCCTTGTGATACCTATGGAGGTGGATTTGTCTTTTGAGCCTTGCCTAAAAAAGGCACTATGGGGGTAGCAAGAGCCTTTGCCAATATCCGAAAGTCCAGGGGTGACAGGTGCAAGCCGTCCTTAGCGAAGCATCGTGGCTTGTCGAGCATATCATCCCAAGCTGACAGGCATTGGATCCTGACAGAACTTCATTTTTTTACCTAAATAAAAGCTTATTTTTGTAGCATTTTAGTTGCTTATTTTATTTCTTATAACATTTAGGTGTACAGAATAATTGTTTTACGCAACTATTACATAAAATATAGTAAATATTTTTGTCTTAAAATCTCAGGACATTTGCCATTTTAAATTTTTTTGCAGAACACAACTGCCCAAAGAGGGACTGTCCCTCACAAAGTGGGACATGTGGTAACCCTAAAAGCATATGGCTGCCTAGTCTAACCTTTGGGCACATTCAGCATTCTGTCCCTCCACCGTTCCCCCTTCCCTTCCAGTCACTCTTTCTCTAACTGTCTCATGCCCTGTTTGGTAGCACCACAGATTACATTTCCATCATACATTCTGGTATGCCATTCTGTGCGCACACAGCAATCTCTAAGGAAGTACTTTCTGAGATCTAGAAAACAGCTGATTCCCTAAACTTGCTACTTGTACCCCTTCTCTTATGTTCATAGGTTCATAGATGTTTACTAAGCTAATGACCACAAGGGCCTTTTTAAGACTAGCCATGTATCCTAAATCTCTGACAAGTTCTGATACCTTTAATAAGTGTAAGCAGGGATTTGGGAGATGAAACATTTACAAGCAGTGGCCTGGGAGATGAACCATTTACAGGTTGTCTGTGTCCATCAGAGACATAGGTGGCAAACCAGGGATGAATTTCCTGTTCCCCATCCAATTGTCCAAGTTGCAGTTGAATTGGGTTAGGGAGGAACTCTGCTTTACATGGATCAAGAGCTTGTTCCATAGATGGGGTAGTCTTTTGGATACATACCTGTCTCTCCAGCAGGTCCTATTTATATCACAGGAGAAGTTTACGTATTTGGAATGGGTAATTCTGGTGCAGTTTGTTTTGTGGATATGCAGGAGGTCCATCAGAGTGGAGTCTGACAATGCCCTGTACGCTAGGCATAGATCTCTCCTCAAAAGCATATAGGAGACTGAATACAGGGATAGGGCCTTGAGGCAGTCTGCATAGGACATTTTACTTATGCCCTTTGTTCTTTTAGTGAGGAACATCTGTGGACATTCCAATTGTTGGATATGCCTGGTTAGGTACATACCAAAGGGGGCATTGTACCCAATGATAGGTCTGATGAATGCCGATTACAATGAAACAATGACTTCCTTGGACTTGGATGCCATACCTTTGTTTATAAGTTGTACAACAAAGAATGATTTCCTCACTACTGTAGACATGTGATGGTCAAAGGCTAGATTACCATCTATGTGTGTCCCTAAGTCCTGACTACTGGGTCAACTCTAAGGGGTGTGTTGTCAGTACGATAGTTATGAGGGTTGGATGACTTACCAAAGGATGCTATTATGCATTTCTTGGCATTTAGTTTTAGTCCATGTCTCTTACACCAGTTGTTTATCTGTGTCAGCCCCTCCTGGAGAACATTTGTGTTAGCTTGGGATTCAATGACAACTCCTAATTTGCAATCATCTGCAAATTTAGTCAGCCAGACACCACTGACATTGATCTTGACTTCAGAGAAGTAAATGCCTAAAAGAAGCAATCCAAGGACTCATCCCTGAGGGTTTCCATTTGTGATTGGCCTCTTTGTAGAGGTGGACTCTCCAAATCTAACTTCCTGGGTCCTGTCTGTGAGCCAGATGGCTATCCACCGGGTGACATATAAGTTTTTATATAACCTCTTGAGTTTGTCAGTAATGCCCAAGTGGGGGTATTGTGTCAAATGCCTTGGCCAGGTTAAGGTAGACAGTGTAAACCATTTTTCCCCTTATCCATTGCTTTGGTTACCTTGTCAAAGAAGTCCACCAGGTTGAGTACACATGATCTGCCCTTCACAAAACCAAACTTGGTTGGATCCAGTGGTTGGAGGTTTAGTAATCTCTATTGATAATTTCCATGACAATTCTTTGGGACGACTGTTGCTGTTCTCCATTCAAGAGGCATGAAGCCTGTTTGGAGGCTACAGTTAAATAGTAATTCCAGAGGCCCTGATAGGTCATGTTTCATGCTATTTAGAAGGCATCCTGGGATACTGTCTGGGCACATTGATGCAGTGTTCTTGGTCTTAGAGACAGCATTAAGGACCTGCTCCCTAGTGATAGTAGGGGAAGTTATATTTGATGGTATTTCCTGAGGGAAGGTTGAGGGGGAGAGAGGGGTAAAGTTGTAGCTGAATTTATCAACCAGGAGGTTTGCTATATCTCCTGGCTCAGTATAGGTTGCTCCATATTCAATGAGCTCTGCACACAATTGTGTATTGCCTTTGAGGTTGCAGATATAGCTAAAGAATGCTTTGCGGTTGTCCTCGGCCTGGGAGGCCAAACTTACCTCAAATTTGGCTTTGGTAGACTTTATTTGTCCTTTGAGTTGTTTGTTTAGTTTGATGAGCGTGTTTTTATCCTGCTGGGTGCTGCACCTCCTAATTTTTGCCATTATTTTCTTCCTTTTGTTATACAGCCTATTGATTTTGTGATTCCACCAGGGTGGCTTGTTCATGGAGACCCTAGTATAACCCCCATATTTTCTAGTCTATAGTGAGAAAAGTTTTAGCTCCTCTAATCTCCAGTCATATCATTCCCATTTCCAGTCCACAGATGGTCTGATATCTTACAGACCCAAAAGAGTAGACAATTAAATTTACTTCTGGAGTTTTTTTTTGTGTGTGTGAAAGTTCATGGTTTGGTCAAGCCTGATTCCTATATATCTGAATGAGATGGTTGTTTCTACTGTTGCATTAATGAGTCTTTAATCTCCAAGGTAGAAGAGAACTTTAGAACTTCTGGATATGTTCCAAACTTCCAAACTGCATTGTTTTTGTTTTGTTTTGGAGGAGCATAACAGTAGTTTTTTACAGTTTATATTATTGTTTCGCAGAAGCCGGTGGGAACTTGATGTAAATAACCATGTCATCAGCATACAGAATGAGGGGAACATGGGGCACGCCCCTGGTGAGCTTGTTGATGAAGACAAAGAAAAGGAAGAGGGCAAGGATAGAGCTTTAAAGGACACCATTGAGTGGAGGAGAAGAGAGGCAGTCTTGACTCTGAAGAATCTATAATAGAGGAAATCTAGAAAACAAAAAGATGCATCTGACCTACTACCTAGGTCTAGTATGTGATTTATCAGGATGGAAAGGTCCAGTAGGTCAAAAACCTCTGTGACAGCAATAAACAGAGTTCATATAAGTTTGCCTTTATCTGTGTTAAATAATGTCCCATCAGAGGGTTACAAACTGTAGTAACAGTGCTACAGCCTGACCAGAAGCAGTGTTGTTTTAAGGACAGCAGAAGGTATTGTTGAATGCATTGTCATAATCAGAAGTAAATGATCTTTTCAAGTATTTTACCTTGTGCAGGAAGGATAAAGATTGGTATAAAATGAGAGGCATTCTGTCGATTGGGTTGCTTTGGAAAAGGCTTTACTAAAGCTATTTTGCAGAGGTTGTGCATTTTGTTCTCGAAGATACAAAGGTTATAAGTATGCAGCAAAGAGGAGATTAAATCCTTGCAGAAGTAAATGAACCAAAGCTGTAAATTATCTGAACTCGTCAGGGCAACTGAAGGAGTTTGGTTAAGAAGCGTTTCAATGTCATATAGGCATATTAGTTGAAAATAAGGTGTTATGAAGGGAGGAGGTGAAGGAGGAGTGAGTGGTTTAGTCAAGATAGGTGGCAGATTGCTAAATTCCTTAAGGAAGTCTGAGGTTGGAAGCTGGCCCTGGTTATACTGAATGGCATTAAAGAAAGCAGTGTTGGAAGAGTTTTAAGTCTAGTAATGAGGTTCATGTCATTCTAAAATAGTTTAGGTTTATGTACCAGAATGAGTTGTTTATCTTTAAAAAATAGGTGCCTTTTTGTCTTTGTGTTTGGAGAGGTTACAGAGTGTCATGTATTGTTTATATGACTTGTGGATTAGAGTCTGTTTCCATTTAAACCAGCATTCATCTCTTATATTAGAAAGGCTTTTAGCTCTTTGGTCAGTCACTGGTTTGTGTTGGATTAATGAAGTCCTGAAATCAAGGGAAAGAATATGTTATGAAAATGAAGGAAAGTGTTCAGCAGCAAATTTGGGGTCCTATGAGGAGAAAACTGAGGACCAGCTGAAGGTAGTAAGGCTTTTAGGTTGTCAATGCTGGTGAATGATTTGGGTCTGAATAAGATCAGTTTGGAGGGGTACAACTTTTGCGGCAGGTTTTTGAATGACAAAGTAATAGGACAGTGGTCACTGAATGATGGAGGATAGATGGAGGAAATGTTAGAAATACTGTTGGAAATGAGGAGGTCCAGGTGAAAGTGCTTGTTTGAGTGTACATTGGGATGGATTCTTGAATAAGCGTAATGAGATATGTTGTTTGAGAGGGGGTCCAGAGGTTTCAGACTGAAATCATCAAGAAAGGATATGTGTTTGTTCTTGTCAGTGGCAGAAGGAATGCTGTGAATGAGTGACTACAACTGACTATGAGAGAATGAGGTAAAAGGTAAACAAGCGCCAGGAGGATTGGCTTGTTACTAGATTTTTGTAGTAGGAATTAGTGAGATAAATTGTTGTAATGTTAAGATGTGATCTGAACAGAAGAAAGATCCCCCCATATGGCCTGGAACCTGGTTTGATATCAAATGGTGGACACTGAGACTGTCCTTTCTGAGTCAAGATCCAATGACCATAGCTAGGTCTGTTGAGAGGGAGCTGATAAAGACGCTAACATGGTCCAGTCCACTTTTGATGCTGTTAGTAGTTATTAAACACAGGTTATGGAGTGGGAAGTTTTTCTTTTTTTGCAATGTTGGTAAAGAAGAATTACCTTGATTGAGCTCAGGTTTTGCCCTGATTAGTCATAGGAATGTTACTGGTCTGAATTTTTAAAGAAACTTTGAAACCTTAAAAGTATAATATGACCACCTGGCAAGCCTGGAAAGTACGGGGAGTCTGGTGTAGGCTAATACTGCACTATGTGATATAGTAGTTGTGGAAAAGGTATAGGAGTGTTGCAGAAAGGGTCGAGTTTGTAGTCCAGTGAGGGAGGGAAAAGTGTGTAAAGTGGAATAAAAACAGAGGATGAGTGGTATGCGTATGATGTGACGAGAAAAAAACATAAGAGTATGAAAAATGAGAATCACAGCAGAGATGAAGTGAGGGGGATGGAAAGGTGTGTGGATGTAAGAAGGTCAGAGGGGGTTGAGTATATGAGATAAAAGCAAAAAAAAATGTGTATATAGATGTTGCACAAGTGATTGATCAGAGCAAAGCTATTCAATTAGTAAGGATGAAAAGTAAGGCTCAGTAAATACTGCCGTTTTGTGAGACCATGTAGTTCAAAGATAATTATATTTAGCAATGCTACAGGAAGTCAAAGATGTGTGTTTAGGTGTGATGGTGGGAGAGAAAAGAAAAAAAAAAGTAAAGTCGGGGTGCAGGGGCTGCTTAATGCAAAGAAATGCAATGCTGCTGTAGTTAGAAGTACCTGCTAAAGGTGTAAATATTTGAATTGTGAATAGTGTGAAGTAAGTTCTTATTGTAAAAGGTCATTGTGCAAGATGGGGCAGTGTGGTTAAGCAGAAGACTATGATTTGAAATGATTTCAGAAACAGTTGGTTGAAGGTGTGGCTACATGGATGTATTGGTGATGGGAGGAGTAAATGAGATCGGTTTGAAGGGTTTGTTTAGAAGTTGTTGTACACAGACAGTAGAGTAACACTGCTACACAAGAGAAGCAATTAAAAATAAGCACTGTGAAAAAGCACTGTTCTAAGTATGAACACTGGAGAGGGGAGGAATGAATAATGTTGCATTGGTAGGATAGCTCTGAAAGGGACAGACTGTTGCAAAGGTGGTTTGCAATAGAGAAAACAATGTTACAGAACTGGAAGGGAGACCAGGAGATATGAATTCTAGGAAAAGAGTTGAGAAGTTAAGTAGTGATGTTAGATGTACTACAGTAATGATGGTGCTGTGTGGATTGGAAGGGTAAGTATAAAGTTAAGATGGGGGGGGGGGCAGGGATGAGGGTAGGATGGGAGCAAAGTGGGCCAGCAGTCTCTGCAAGTGGGAGCCAGTCACTGTACACATGTGCACAATGGAGAAGCAGCCTGAAATGGAAGTTATAGGAGCAAAGTAAGTGAGAGCAACTAACAACAGTAAATACACTAGTGCGGACACACGAGACTGACTGGCTACACTAGGCAGCGCTGATCTGTAGTCTTTACGCGAATACCGTTCGAATCTCCATCTCTAGATATAGTGGGGAGAACTGCTGAAGAAAAACTTCCCTTTGGTTCAGGGAACATAGGGCGCAGACATCTACTTAATCATTACAGATCAGCTCGTCTAAAAAGTCAATCTCTGCTGCAAAAATGCACGGCTCTTGATGCTGTTATTCGCAAGGTTGAGGGGCAATGACACTAAGTGGGAGGTAATTCACAAAGTGGGAGGTAACGATTACATTTCGGGCCAAATAAAGTAACCGTTTAAAAGCGAGATAGCTCCTTTAAAGACCTTGTTTTGAAAACTTTCCAGTTTACTCAAGTCCCCATTGACGGCTTTAAGTAGTTTCTGTACGGAATCACTACACGCTGATTTTACAGTTCATGGAGAAGATCTGACATTCTGAACTGGAGGAGTGGCTCTACCTTTCGTGGATGCGCGCCGTTTTTGCAACTACATCATCAGGCGCTTAACTGTGAGAGTCCAGGTACTGTTAGAATTTATGTAGTTTTAAGCAGGAAAGCAAGTAAGGCTGATGGGTGTGTTACGTTTCTAGGTACTGTTAGCATGTATGTAGTTTTAAGTAGTATAACATAACAAAGCAGACTGTGTATGTGTTATGTTTCTAGTTACTGTTAGCATTTTTGTGGACTTGAGCAGGAAAACACAAAGTTGGAGTGTGTGCGTGTGTTTTGTAACTTATTTTTAGAGTTAGGGCTTTTTGAGTGTGAAACTTGAACTTTGTTGCAGTGTAAGAATTACAGAGCATTACTTTGGCGCCAACACAAAATGATTGTTTTATAGCCAATGGTGTAGAGTTCGGTGTCACCAAAACACCCCCGGCAAAGCTCTCAACCGTTTGTCTAGAATGTGGCACATGTATGATGACCATTTTAAGACTCAAAATTAGGAACTTTTCCTCAAAATGATGTACACTTCGGAAGTATGCCCACTGAACACTGATTGTGAATGTGGGTATCTGCTGAAGTCTATATAAATTGTGGAATCGAGACGAAAGTTCTTTATCTTATTTTATTTGGTACTTGCGTATTATCGCAACCAGAGTTTTGTGATAATACCACTTGCTTACTGTTATCGTAATCTGACAGAGTGTTGTGCGAATGTCAGGAAACATCTTAAAAGTAAACAGAACCTGTTTTGTACCCGTATGAGTCTGTGATATAGCTGAAAAAGGTAAAAAAAAACAAACATGTATGACCACTACATTCATCAGCATTTACTGCCACGAAAAAAAGGAAAGTAACTTTCAGCGGGCGGCGGCGCACACTATTCTGACTTACGGGACCGAGAAAACATGCACACAAGCACAACATGAAGCAATCAGCAGACTGAAATGGAGCCAGGAAGCACCAGTTTAAGTGTTATGGCGTAACAGTAAATGTCTATTTAAAAGAAGGCATAGCAAGGAATGGAAAAGACTTCCAGTGCCCTAACAGGGGAGTGAGAGATGTAAAAGGCTCAACTGTGTACTGCTGCATTAATGAGGGTGTGCACAGTGAGCAAATGTGCATACAGAAGCTGTAGGTTATAAACAGTAATAGGGACAGCTGCTAGAAGCAGAGGAAACTTAAAACAAAGTCCTCAGTAGCAGCACTTCCTTCGCGACCAAATCTCTCTCCTGACCTGTTTAGATTTCCCCAAATGTTTGCTTCATCTGTTCCTCATAAAATTTGTGATTTTCTGATGATTTACCTGGGACTGCCACTAAATAATTACATACATCTGAGTTTCTGATTTCGTAGCCATTAGAAAATGCATGCTAACACAAAGGCGGTTATTCTAACTTAGGCAATGTTTAAAATCTATCCCTGTTTTATACCTTTGCCCCAAGAGTTTGAGAGCTATGCTTGCAACCATTCTCTCCCCAGTCAAAAGCGTAGCTAGGTTGAGGCGAGTGGGGCAATTCCACGGGGCGCAACGGGGTTGGGGCGCGATTGGCATCCTTCATCGTAGTCTCTGTTCTCTCTCTTTAGTGCAATACCGGCTTTTCAAAAGCCTGTATTGCATTTGCAGTGAAATCTGAGCGTGTGCGACTGCGATCTAAACTGTAGCAACCGTTTGCGAACAGAGCCAATTATTATAGGCACTTTCAAAGTTTGTTGAAAGCATTTTAATAGAAGTATTTGCGGTGCAGGAAGAGGGTCTGGGGCAGGGCACAGAAGCGGGACCTGAACGGCTGGGGCAGGAAGGGCTGTGTATCATCCATCTGGCTAGAACGAGCAGCATTGTTTGTTTGTTTGTTTTTTTTTTTTTTTTTTGGTGTGTGGATCTGATTGCAATAAGCCGATCTCTAAAATCTAGAGATCGCTTAATATAGTGAAGTGTTTTTTTTTTGCCCTGGTACCGGCATACATATGTGTGTGTCCTGCGGGTATCTATAAGACTGCGAGTGACTTTTCCTAAAGATGGGGGCATAGTGCAGACCCACGAGACTGATTGGCTACACTAGGCAGCGCTGATCTGTAGTCTTTACCCGAATACCGTTCGAATCTCCATCTCTAGATATAGTGGGGAGAACTGCTGAAGAAAAACTTCCCTTTGGTTCAGGGAACATAGGGCGCAGACATCTACTTAATCATTACAGATCAGCTCGTCTAAAAAGTCAATCTCTGCTGCAAAAATGCACGGCTCTTGATGCTGTTATTCGCAAGGTTGAGGGGTAATGACACTAAGTGGGAGGTTATTCACAAAGTGGGAGGTGACGATTACATTTCGGTCCAAATAAAGTAACCGTTTAAAAGCGAGATAGCCTCTTTAAAGACCTTGTTTTGAAAACTTTCCAGTTTACTCAAGTCCCATTGACGGCTTTAAGTAGTTTCTGTACGGAATCACTACACGCTGATTTTACAGTTCATGGAGAAGATCTGACATTCTGAACTGGAGGAGTGGCTCTACCTTTCGTAGATGCGCGCCGTTTTTGCAACTACATCATCAGGCGCTTAACGGTGAGAGTCTCAGGTACTGTTAGAATTTATGTAGTTTTAAGCAGGAAAACAAGTAAGGCTGATGGGTGTGTTACGTTTCTAGGTACTGTTAGCATGTATGTAGTTTTAAGTAGGAGAACATAACAAAGCAGACGGTGTATGTGTTAGGTTTCCAGTTACTGTTAGCATTTTTGTGGACTTAAGCAGGAAAACACAAAGCTGGAGTGTGTGCAACTTATTTTTAGAGTTAGGGCTTTTTGAGTGTGAAACTTGAACTTTGTTGCAGTGTAAGAATTGCAGAGTATTACTTTGGCGCCAACACAAAATGATTGTTTTATAGCCAATGGTGTAGAGTTCGGTGTCACCAAAACACCCCCGGCAAAGCTCTCAACCGTTTGTCTAAAATGTGGCACATGTATGATGACCATTTTAAGACTCAAAATGAGGAACTTTCCTCAAAATGATGTACACTTCGGAAGTATGCCCACTGAACACTGATTGTGAATGTGGGTATCTGCTGAAGTCTATATAAATTGTGGAATCGAGACGAAAGTTCTTTATCTTATTTATTTGGTACTTGCGTATTATCGCAACCAGAGTTTTGTGATAATACCACTTGCTTACTGTTATCGTAATCTGACAGAGTGTTGTGCGAATGTCAGGAAACATCTTAAAATTCCGTAAAATTAAACAGAACCTGTTTTGTACCCGTATGAGTCTGTGATATAGCTGAAAAAAGTCCAAAAAAACATGTATGACAACTACATTCATCAGCATTTACTGCCACGAAAAAAAAAAGGAAAGTAACTTTCAGTGGGCGGCGGCGCACACTATTCAGTGAAGCTTCACCACCCTGGCTGTAAACTGCATAAAGAAACACATCAGCACGTTTTTTTTTTTGGGGGGGGGGGGGGGGTCTAAAATTAATTAATCAATCAAATAACCTGTGTTGTACCTGTACGAGTCTCAGGAAAACCATTGACACAGCTGTGATATATATATATATATATATATATATATATATATATATATATATATATATGTATACATGATCTGAAAAAGGTCCCCCAAAAAACACATTTATGACCCTTACATTCATCCGCATTTGCTGCCATGAAGAAAAAAAGAAAGGGAAAGGAACGTTCAGCGAGCGGCGGTGGTGCACTATTCAGTTAAGCTTCACCACCCTGGCAGTAAACTGCATAAAGAAACAGCATGTTTCTATTTTTTTTTTTGGGGGGGGGGGGGTTGTTAAACACATTTTATTGAAAACACTGCAGAAAAAAGATGTATTGTTAAAGGAAACACACTATATAACACTTATATAACACTTATAAAACAGTAACGGTCAGAAAACAAAATCGAGAGGCAAGTGGTATTATCGCAAAAATCTGGTTGTGATAATACCCAAGTACCTTTTATTTCAATTAAAGAAGACGTCTGCCTGCTCCATACTCGTTCTTGTGGTTTTAATGATAAAATAGCTGCTCATTCTGAAGTGATAGGCTAGGGCTGCCACATTTTCAAATGCCCAAAGTGGGACAATTGTGGTACAAACATCAGATTTTGCAGGCCAAAACATACCCACGGCCAGTACAAAGGACAGAACTTTACTTATTTGCCTAAATAAAAGCTTTTTCTTATAGCATTTTAGTTGCATATTCTATTTCTTATAACATTTAGGTGTTTCAGATACCGAATAATAACTGTTTTATGCAACTATTACATAAAATATAGGAAATTTTGCCCTGAAATCTCAGGACATTTGCCATTTTTACACTTTTTTTTGCAGGACACAACTGCCCAAAGAGGGACTGTCCCTCGCAAAGTGGGACAGACTGTAACCCTAAAGTAGGCATTTATTTTGTCTACGTGTAGTAAATCTTAAGTTTCTCATTGTGTGGGGGTGAGAGAAAAAATTGGTAAGTACCTGGTGAAGGGCGAATCAGCAGTAGGATTACTCTAAATTAGTACCAAACAGTCATATCAAATTGTAGATGTGAAAGTCTGCTGTATAAGAAACTTGATAGAAATTTTGTGCTACTGTTTAACTGTTTATAGTCTGTAATTTATGTGCAGGACATCTGCTATAATGTGAGAACATAGTCTCTTAAACATAGAAAAATATCTGCAGCACTCTAAGAATCTGAGTGTCATTAAATATTAGTTTGTATTGTATTGAAACTCTTTTGATGAGTTCAAGATCCATTATTGCTTGCCATGGACATTATTTAAAATTTTTAACAGTGAATGTGTGACAGACTGTCTCAGTGGGGATGATGAGGAACATGACATTTTTTAAAAGACTTTGAATAAGGAATAATAATGAGGTACATTTGAGAGTGATGAATGAAGCTATTTTGTAGCTGCCCCTCGTCCCAATATCGTCAACTGCTTGGTCGCAAGTATGGTGTTAAGGGTATTTATTTAGCCTAGTTACGTTATTGATGTTAATTGTTTTATATGGTTAAACTAGCTTAAGTACATAATTATTAAATTAACTAGGTTTGTGCAATAGTAATTACTATTCATACAGGGTGTAGTATCTAAAACTTTCATTCAGCACTACTTTACTTTGTCCATTTCCATACCTCTGAAGAATTTTGCCTCATTCTTGGTCAGTTTCCCATAAAAATTGGGTAAGTCTTTTAATGATGGACATTCGAGTTTCAGACTTTATATCCATCAGAATATGCATACTGATGCAAAATCTGTAATTCTAGTAATCTACTAAGTTTACAGGAGCAATATGTAAGCTCTGTCCCTATTTTGGGGTCTTTGCCTACTCATTCTTTCTGGCTTTATCCAGTTTTCTTGTGCTAAGAGTTTGTTATGCCATTTGCTTTTCTACTTACTATAGTTTTAATCAGAGGTTTTGTATTAGAACAGTTATCTCATTTAGTTCTGCGCATATGTGTTGCTAGTGATTAACAGGGGAAAAGGGAGTGGTGATTAACAGGGGAAAAGGGAGTGGAAGTGCCAGATATGACAGGCATGCCAGTTTGCATGTGATGTCATGCATATATTCATGTAAACTGTTTTAATATTCATGCACGATACCAACTTCGACCCCTCATATTTTCTAGAGAGATATTTGATAACAATGGGGCTTACAGGAGAAGTACATGAAACACTGAGCTATCATCTCCAAAAATAGTGATTCAGTGAAAGTCAAACATGGTCAAGCCTATTTCTCATTAACACACATGAATTTGGTACTTTTCATGTCACACAGCTTAACTGTTCTGCTTTGACCAGTTCAACCAGGACTGGCCTTTGGTCAACTGGTGCCCTAGGCAAAGGTCTCCACAGCACCCCCAAAACCACCCTATGCCCCCATGTGGTCTATCTACACCATTCATATTACTGGAAGAGCACCCTTGCTAGAGCAGCACACTAGGTGGCTGCTTAATTGGCCTAAGGCCAGCCATGGGTTCAAATCATAATACATGATTGCATCTGGTGCTTCTTTTACTACCATTCAGTCCAGCCATAGTGTAAAGGATATTAAAAGGAACGTGTTCAGAAATACTTGTATCTAATGTACACTTCATAACAGATAATTTTTTCGGTAGTTTAGAGAAAGGACAAGGTTCCAATGAAACCGATGCAACCTTTAGAAGATTGCTGTCAACTTTCATGTTAAGGCAGGCAGTCTGAGACATATATACAGATGAACATTGAAAGACTTCAAATATTTTACTATTCAGCAAAACCTGCCCTGCGCTTTTGGCTGCACTACATATTAATAAAAAGATGTGCTCTGCCTCCTTTGAATACATAATGTCAACTAATTTTCACCAGGATGGAGAACAGGTTAAGCTATGTAGTTCAGCTACATACACATGTACCACATTACAGCTTTCCTTTATGAAGTAGTGTTAATTTTTACCAACTGTCAAACAAAAATGCTTCTAAGTTTCAGAACAAATATCTATCTCACAATTACTATGCACCACACCGGCAGCTGTGTCCATGCCATGCAATTATCAATGCCTCTTATCCCATAAGGAAAGATGATGCAGCACCACAACTCTCAAGGCAAGTTTATTACCAAAAAGCTCCAATGTGTCTCAGTGTTAAACTTGTTTTAATGGCACATAATTGGCCTGTGTATGGTATCTGAAAAGGAAATGTCCCCTCTAATGAAGACTACATTTTTCAATATGGATAACTTAAATAATGAGTACTGCTCATACCTATAAAGGCAGTTAAACATTGCAGTCACTTAATCAAACGCACACAAACTGAATATCTCACAACAGTAAACTGACACAAAACACTGCAGACAGGAAGACCTGGACTGAAGAACATGCAGCTGTAATAAGCTAAACATCGACAAATGGTACAGTTAATAGCAGTTAAAGGCAGTTTAAAGCAGCCTTTATTGAACAAGCCAGTCCCCCCCCCCCCCCACACACACACACACACCTGGATCAAAAAGCTAATTAACTATAATCACACAGTATATTTAAACTGGGAAGATCAATACTTTTCACTAACAGCAATTTGTTGTAAAACGGCATACTAAGTTATAATTTGATACCTGTAAGTCAAGCATTCCTTAATTTTGCATACCAAACGGAATCCGATCACTATAGAGCAGAACCTGAGTCATTCACATATTACACCAAGATTATAACAGGCTTGTTGCGCCAACAGAATGCATTCATCAATATTCATTTCGGCACAGGAATAAACATTCAGCAGATTCAACAGCCCGCCTGGAAGTGTGGTTAGGGTGGGATTTGTTACTGAGCACCCTGTGAGGTACTGTTCTAATACAAAACCAAGAAGTATGCCAGGCTCTAAGCACTGAAGATCACAGATGGTACTTTCCTTTAAAAATCATTACAAGTGGTCAGAAAAAGGAGCACTTAACCTTTCACAGTCATTTTTATATACTTAACATTGTATAGTTAGTAAATACTCTAATTTAAGTATTTAATAAAGTGCATAGTCAAAGATGGGTCTGACTATGAAGTTCATCATAAGTTTAAGAGGAATGAGGCTAAAGTTAAGGGCCTAAAGTGTAGCAATTAAGAGGTATGGTATCCTCTCCCTGAATTTAAGTTTTTGTACTGGGAAAACAGACATACTGTTGTGCGTTACGAAAAAAAATTATTTTATTTTTGTTTTGTAAAGCATGTTAAATGAACATTTCCCATTTTTGGGAGGTGTTGCAGACAATGCCAAACAGCCAGTGACTCAATGAAGAATGCTAACGTGAAACATCAACCTTAGGAACTGTAAAGAATCAGAAAATTTTGCCTATGATTGCCTTTTATGCCTAATGTCCCTGGATGCAGGAAATGTGATGCAGATGAGTTAGTGGGGATGGGTTTTGATGGTTATGCTGAGATGGGGGGGGGATGCAGATGAGTTAGTGGGGATGGGTTTTGATGGTTATGCTGAGATGGGGGGGGGCTAAAAGTAGCAAGAGAACTTTATAAATCGTTTTATACGTTCTCAAATACTGCCCCTTTTGTGGGCTTTTAGTCACGCTTGTATCTGCTTTCAATAGGAACCTCTTGCCCTGTTAATTTTGATAACTTGTTACAATAACGCAACTGGTAGCACACAACCATCTTGTGCAGAAAGCTGTAGGTTCTATTCGCATGCCAGGTAAATTGATTGTAGACACTGCAGTGCAGCAGAAAGGTTGTGCTGCATTTCTGTGTGTTGTCCTTTGGGTGCATTGTTAAACTGTGGTTTCATCTGCCTGAGTTTTTGTGGTAACGCAGGTGAATAAAAAAGATTCTGTGGTACTTGTCAAAAGGAGAGAGGGAAGTTCCCTGATGCACTGGCCACATTTTACATAGCAATATAAATACTACTATAGGTCTCTCTGAAGAGGCAGCTAGCCTAGTGGGACTAACCCAGTTAACGGAAAATAATTTGAGTGTTTCTACAAAAAATGCACAAAACTGTTAAACTTCAGAATTCTCAACAACAGTAGTAGTAATGATTGCAATCCTAAGTGCCTGTGCACTCTCACAACATCCAATTTGGAACTATTTCTGAAAAATTTCTTTAGTTGCCTTGTTAAAGTGAAGAATACTGATGTCTTGCATATCATTTCCAGTCATTCACCAGGCCACGAGGGAGCAGTATAAATTGCCTGCAAGGGGAATTTTAATGTAATCACTAAGCAACATGTCTTGGCAGGTGTGAGGAAATCAGAATGCTTTAAGGAAATCTCTGTGGCTATAGAGAGAGCATGCAAAACCTACACAATTTGTTCAGCTTTCTATAATACACCCTCCCTCCAACTTTTCCCCATTCCATTCCTGCTATTTTTCCAAAGATTCTTTGGATGTATTCCCATTGTTTTCAGTCTGAGCAAGACACTTAACCAGACATTGCTCACGGGCTGAGCCTGTAGTGGGGCCATGTAGATCAGTGGTGTACTGTATTTAACCTGGTGTGTGTGTGCTTAACTCCCCCCCACACCAATTTGTATGATATTCTGAAACTGGTATTCCTCACAGTACCTTTGAGTTAAACTGTTGCTGTTCTACCTATGTCAAATAATTTTTCTGACTGCATTGCCTCTTTCTACTCAACGCACCCTTTGTGTTTTACTTTTAATTTTCTGGGTTTAATTTACTCTGCCCTATCGTTGAACTGGCAACATATCAAGTATTGCTGATCAGATGCTATCTCGCATCACAGTATCTGTTCATTTTTAAACTGGTTGAGGCTGACTGTTTCACTCTGTTTTTTGAGAATTGTATTCATTAGAAACCAGTTATACACCCCACATCATTAAGAGAAACAAAGAAAACAGTGCCGCTGTCAGTATTCATGTTAAAGTTGGTCATTTTCCTTGACCGTAATTTGGGCTATGTACAAAACCCGATGGTTAAACTAGCCTCAGGTTTGGGTTAGTGCAGTGGTTGAAGTCTGAAGCAGTAGCTGACTACTATGGGCGCACAAACCCACAAGAGTGGGAGTCCGATAAGTGGTGTGAAACTGGAGTATTAATACAAACCAGAAGTATGGTCCATGAAAGGAAATGTGGAAACTCGTAACTACTGTGGAAGCAAGACTACAATGAGGAAAATGCCTTCCACTTTGCTGTAGTGCATCCTGGGCCAAGTTTTGCCCTAGCCTAGTGCAGGGCCTTATTGGGCCATTTAAGTTTAGTTGCCCTTGTTGATCAGTAAAGTCCTAAAGGATAGACTTGCTAGGGCCTTCTGTGTGCAGGGATGTTGCTTCCCCTTCCATGCTTGAAGTAAATTTGCTGTTGAAGTGATGCAGTCTCCCATGCAATGAGGTCTAGTACTCCAGGTTGTTGTCATGTTTCTTATTTGGCCTGTGGTGCTAAAGTTCTTGGCAATCCCAAATTCACAATCTGGCAGTGGGAATGCATGTATAGGTGATGGGAGTGTAGAGAGGTTTGGGTGATGTGCGAGTTGGGTTTCTAGGTGTAATATCAGAAGAATAGCCTCTCTAGATGTCGTCATGTGGTCCTGTTGGCTGATAGTTGTATTATATCCCTGAAGACTGCCCATAATGAGGGGTGATGGTTTTTCAGCAAAATGTTTTTGGCTCCCCTTTTGTGGGACCATTGAAATGATTTTGTCAACTTTCATTGAATCCAGACTGTGATGCTGGCAGCAGATAGTAGTCCATCCATGTGAGAAACTGCACTTACTTTCCTAAGTGGTTCCCTCACCTGCAGTGTGCATCACTGCGTTCTCATTCAAAGAGCGGTCACTGTTGCATCACACATCATGTGCAATCGTTCATGGATAAGTGTCTCTGTCAGCAGATGGAACATATCCTTTGCTGATTTATGTTACACAGAGTGTAGTTGCCCATCTTTACAGAATTTGTATAAACAAATGAGAGAGGCTTATTTCTGAACTTGCATATGTTGTACAGTGTTGCTTTTATAGTTGGACTCATTAAAGTGTATGGCATTCTTCTAAAGAGGTTGACAGCTGTGGCTTAGTTAGCTGTGGCAGAGTCTGATAGAGTTGTATTTTTTTTTTGTTTGACTTGGAGGTAACCACGTTCAAGTCCTATTCAGACTGAAAGAGATTAATAAAATACTCTACTCTCCCACTTGCATGCATGCTAGTGCACGTGTGTGTATATTTGTTCAGTGGGTTTCATCATATGTTTGTTTAGGAAGATTTTGTCGAGCTGCTGGTTTATTGCAGGATGCCAGCATATGTTTTGCCAGTTCACCACACAGTGGGGAGTTAGTTTGCCCTTTTCCCGCTGTCTTGCGATCTCTGGGTTGGTGTGTGTGTGGTGATTGATGTGAGGTGTTGCCAACTATGCCAGGAGAAGTGGAGCAGTGAATGTGTAACATATGCCAGCATAGCTAGCTGGAGTTTTGTAAAGAATTGTTATTTTTATATTAAACTGATTTTGTACAGGTAATGGGTTGAAAATGTATTTGTAAAGCTGCTGGACAAAAATGTACCAACAATGGGTTCTGCTGGACAGAAAAATAGACCTGTATATCAGATTGTATTGTAACTGTTGAAATGGATATATTGTAACAGATGATACTGGAAGAGAAGAGGTTACTCTCAGCCCAGCTAACTTTGAAAAAATAGACTGAAATTAAATTACCTGGTTTAGGCCGTAAAGATTGTATCTTACAGTTCTGATTGCAGCCAGAGACAAAATAGATCTTACTGTATTGTCCTTAAGGGTGAACTAGTTATTACCCTGGAAGGGTGGAAGTTTTTGAAATGGTTTTATAGCTTCCTGATACTATAACGCATGTTAGCAAAGCTCTATGTGTGTGTATTGTGACACGTGCTAGATTCTGGATCAGCTTCTAGTAAAGGGGATGGTGTGGGAACCAGAGTCAGATGACCAAATGTATGTGATGTCATTCTGTAATCCAGCACTGAAGTTATGTTTTAATACTAGATGAGACAGAAGTCTCAGCACACTCTGTCTGTGAAACCTGACAAAAGACCACTCACCTACATCATCTTGCCTTGCTCTAGTAAGTGAGCTAGGGGACAGTAATTCTTTAGATCAGCCAGAAAAATATAGTGAGATTAGTTAAGGATTGCTTTTCTGTATCTGTGCTTTTCTGTATCTGTGAACCTTTCCATCTGTATTTTTAATATTTCCTGTGATTGAGACTCTGGTATTTTATATAAATAGATAATTAGCATTTTCATGTTCTTGTGTTTATTATATATATTTAAACTTTTCATTGTGGTTGGTCTTTTGAGGATATTTTAATCTTTGAGAGTATCCACTCCTGAAAGCCTTGCTGCATTGGTCAAACACTACTATTTGTATTAGTATTAATTTTACTCTCTAACTGGGTTCCCTTGTAAGAGCAGTAAGAGTAGCTGGCTGGTGGCAGTGTGATTGCCTTAATAGTCTGCCTGCTCTGCCACACTTTGCCCAGTCTGTGCCAGCCTTTACAAAGTGAATGTGTCAGCTACTTGGAGCAGGGACACGGAGCACTGGTTTCACAGAAAGGGTTATGGAGGACTTTGCTTGGAACAATCTGCTGAGGACTCAACTCTACAGCTGTGGTCAATGTAGAGTCTTATTTGGGGCCTGGTGAAATAAGGAAACCCACCCCCAAGACAGGAGTGTGTTCTCTGTATGCTGTTAAGGGAAATTGTGCTTGGTGTCAAGAGCTGCTCTGGAAATACTGTGCATCTATTTTTGTTCCAAGTGAGCGTCCCTCACTGGTGTCCGTGGTGAGGACTGAGGCTCTTTGATTTAATGGCCCAGAGCAGGGACATCACAGCATGTATAAAATTCATATTTACTTATTTTAAGCAGGAGTTGTGATGAGTGTAGGAGGAGCTTGCCCCTTGTGTAAAACTTTTTTTTTTGGTTGATATAAAATATGAATTATAAGGTTTGAGTCTTGCAGTGCTATAGAATATGAATTATAATGCTTGAGTCTTGCAATGTTATTACTAAAAACTGCATTTTTTTTTTTTTTTTACTTAGGAAATTTATTTTTTGCCTGCAGCGCCTGCCAACCATCAAGCCTTCTGTTAGAGAGTACCCATTCATTCCTCTGTTTCATGCGAGAGCTGTTGGGGGGGGGGTGTTGCGAATTTGAATAACTGAGCTCCTCCCTGGGTAGGGTGACTTGCAAACCTCTTCCTCAAGGTACCCCATAGTGCCTTCCCCTTGCAAGAGGATATGTCAGCAGACATGTTGTGAAGTTGATTTAATCATGGGGAATGTGCCTGTGCCAGGAGCAGCTTGGGAGATATTGGAATACATGGTAGAGAGGGATTGGCAGGTGACTCGAGATCTTGGACTGTGAATGGTTCAGGTTCATCCTGCTGGTGCTGGGCTGTATCAGAAAGTACAGAATTCTAGAGGTGTCCTAACCAAGACAGAGGAGGTCCAGGGTGTGTAAGTGAAGGTGCCATTACTCCCAGCATAATTCATGGTGGTGGATAGTGTAGAATGGAAGGGGAATGCTAGGAATAGAAAGTCAAAGAAGATGGTGTTAGATTTCTGGTATGAACTGCACTGATCTGGGTAAAGAGGAACAAAGATGAGCTAAGGGGTCTAGAGGAAAACTTAGGGGGTTGACAACCTGTAGGAGTGGGATAGGAACTGAAACTTTTGGACAGAGATGTGAGGAAAAGGCCAAAAGGAACAAAATGAAAAGCCCTTTGTTTTGTAGTAGGAGTGTGAGGCTAGTGGCTGTGGACAAGGGTTTGAGGAAAAGGCCAGTGTGTTGGAATATGAGGCTGGTGATTAGGAGAAAAGGCAAGGAATGCAAGAGGTGAGGTGGATGAGAAGAGCGTGAGCAGGTAGAAAAGGTAGTAAGAATTGCACCAAGTCAGGTGAAGGCAGAGGAAACAAGGAGAGATGTGCTTGTCCAGAGTAAGCACTGTGTGGAAGCAGTTATATTTAATAGTTATTTGCCTTTTCCTTTGGGAAGGAAATGGAGGGGGAATGCTGTAATGGGAAGGGGGTTAAGGCAAAGCGGGTAGAGAAAGTGGACAAGTTAGGATAAAGACAGAAGTAGATAAGAGGTAGAAGTGATGGGCTTCTTCCAGTGCTCTTTAAGAGTTTGTATGTGTTGGAATCCCTATTGAAGGGATATAGTGTTAAATGTGTTTAAAAGGCAGTTATCCATAGATAGGTTTATAGGTTCCTTCTGTCATTGGGCAGATGTGATGCTTTATTAGCGAAATACAAAAGTTGCCAATAAAAGCAGTAGAGTGAACAAAGCAAAACCTGGACCGGATTCCATGGCCTGAGAATCAGAAGGCCATGTTACGAATACACGTGCTGTGCAGTAGTTATCAGTGACCTGTTTTAACCATTATTTGATGGACATTCCCAGTTTATGCAAGGACAAGCCTCCCAACTTTTCATTTGTTTTTAAATCACATCCAACTTCCAGATAGTGTTGAGTGGTTTTTGGTTGGGGGGCTGAAATGCATGTAGCTGTGACAAGTTACTGCACACTTTCCACTTGCTGCTTCTCTTCCATATTGCACCATTCCCTTCTGCAATAGTCTGTGTAGTTTCCTCTCTTTAATAGAGTTTATTGGTATTGGAAGCTATGTAAGTGTTGACATTGGGTCTGATTTATTTAATCTGGTGCTGCTAAATAGGTGGAACATGTCCTATTTTAGCACAAAGTGTACTTAAACCAAGTTAGAGAAGCAAGAGGTAGAATGAAAGACCTAACTTTTTTTCATCTGAGGTGTTCTACATTCAAATGCAGATGACCCGAAATTGGGTAAACGGATTACATGCGTTACATATAAGGCATGTCTGCAAAAGAACTTCAGTAAATTGACCATTCTGGCACAGGAGAATAATATGCTGATAAATACATCAAGAACTAAGCATGTGAGATTTTGGAGATGTGAACTGAAAAGTGAATATTTAATATAGCACACAGTGATTGAAACTGTAGATTCCTTTAAAGATGTGGGTATAATGGGTAGATCCAGCTTTGAGTTTTTCTAGTCATATCAACCAATTGGTTAATGATAGTTATAAAACTTATAGGTTGTATAAAAGATTTTATAAAGTCTAGGAAATCAGAAATGAAGTCATTGTTTAATTACATTAGACCCAAATGTGAGTGTGGAATAACAATATAGAAACCTTATAAGAAAACAAGCATGAGTAAACTGGAAAGGATACAGTGGAAATATACCAGGGGCATCCATAGATGTGAAACTTAGACTAAAATATAAACTTGTACAGTGTCTCCTGTAGATGTCTTATTTAGGTATATAGGGCATTTAGAGACTACTATCTCTAGGGAGGTTTGGGGTTATCATAGTGTAGTAGAGAATCCTCAGGCAACTGATGTAGAAGATTCTATAGGAATGAGAAGTGTACTAATTGGCTCTGTGAGAGAGCAGCTGATGCATAAACAGACTATCAAATTGCATTAAAGCAAGTGCTAGTTTAGATATTTTTAAGAACAGCCTGGACACTTAGGGGAACAAGTGTTTTTGTATACTGGCAGGCTAGGATAACATTAATGCCTGTGCTTGAAGTGTTTGTATGTAAGAATGCAGTGCTGTTGGTTTAGTAATGTAAGCTTCAAATATTAAAATAAACTGGCTTCAGAAAACCACCTGTAGGGGGGCGTGGCCAAGGATGAACACAGGATAGCAGCAGATTTCTTCAGCTCCACCAATTTCATTACATTGACAGGAATTAATTACTTAAAAAATTAATTCTTGAAGTAATTTTCTTTCTAAATATGTTTGTTTTATATAGTTCTTGAACTATATCTAAAAAAGAAAGGAAATCTTAATAATATTCCTGTCAGAAATTACTTTGGAAATTTTCCTGTCAGTTTATCAGTCTGAAATGAGTTCCAGTAAGACAAATTCTCAAGACTCCAGCATCAAGAAAGAACTTCAGTCTCTGATAATTATAGTCCAGCAACTTACTGCTAAGATGGATAAAATGGATACTAAAATAGACACTTTCATAGAAAAAACTACAAAACAAATAGACTTGTTACATATGGACCTACAACAACAGAAGATCCAGATGATAGGCATAGAAGAAGCTGTGAATGACATGGAAAATAAAATACAAGAACAGGAAATCAACATTGAGTTTCTGCTGAAACAAAATACACATTTACAAACAAAGCTGGATGACCTGGAAAATAGATCTAGGCGCAATAACATTAGGATTTTTGGACTGCCAGAAAATATTGAAGGTAACAATATTACTTCTCTTTTAACAACATGGCTCCATAAAACTTTAGATTTACCAGAAGCATTCTCTTTTGGTATCGAAAGAGCACATAGATCTATAGCTAATACTAACTCTAACAAAAACTATCCTAGATCAGTTATAGTTAGATTTCTATCATCTTTTGATAAAGAGATGGTTCTTAAATCTGCTTGGGCTAAAGCTCCTGTTAAGTTTAATGAGACAACTGTGCGTTTTGACAATGACTATTCTTCCATGGTAATTGCTAAAAGAAAAGTTTTTCTGCCACTAATAAGGGAGCTTAAAAAAGCACAGTTTAAAACATATCTTCTGTTTCCTGCCAAGCTTAAAATCTTCCTTCCTGATGGTCCTAAGGTCTTCGATGATTTAGACTCTGCTTTACTGTTTTTCAAAGAAGAAAGGATTTTGGATAAAATAGAAGAAATGGAATGGGCTAGTTCTTCATTAAAGAGATTGGCAACTGAAGCTTCCTGGAAGACTTCAGAGAAGAAGAAGAGACTAAAAACAAATGATTTGTTATCGTTTTTTTCTCTCTCATCATTTTAGTTCATTATTAATCTTTTGAATATAGTTCCTGCATTTCCAGAAAGCCACAAATATTTTGGAAAAGATTTAATCAAAGTTATTCTCTATGTGCAAAGAAATGTTTTGTTTCATAACCAGTCAAAATGCCTGAGGATTTAATGGCAGGCTGTGACTCTATTTGTTTTTCTTTCTGAAAAAAGTAAGGTTAGTAATTTTGATACATTTTTTTATCTTTACCTTTTTTTTTCCTTCTTCTTTTATTATTTTCTTTGTTTAAACATGACATTCTATTTAGATTATGTAGTGGGTAAAGGGTGGGGGAGGGCAGGCAGAGAACAGTAATGAAAATATCATTAATAGAATAATAACATATTTATTTCTTGTAAAAGTTTATAAGTTCTTCAAATGCTATTTCTAATTATACTTTCTTGATTATACTGCTTATGCTTGTTTGTAAATAATCTGTCATGCTTTAACTAATAATAATCAGAACTAAATAAGAGTAAATAATATGTTTTATTTTTAACTCTATTAATATAAACAGTAAGTAACATTCCATTGTATATACTTCTTACAGCTTTCTCTTACATCTTTTTATTTCTGCCTCACTCCCTTTTATTTTCTACTCTCTTTTCTTTTCTTTATTAATATATAGAAATGCTTTAGACTGTGTGGGCACAGTGAATAATAGGATTTGTATGAAAATTGAGTTGGGAGAAGAATGCTGAGTTTTATTGCTTGTTGGTAATTTTGAGTTTAATTTCACTTGCATAGAGGCTGTGATGATCTGTGGAATACATTGTGGAGGTTCTGTCATGTTTAGATGCATTTACACTGCTAAATGAATGCTTGTCACTAGTTTTTAATAAGTTTCCCGCCAAAATGTTGAGAGACAATCTGGGATGTGGGCTGTCTTATGCACAATGTCCTTGAGTTACCTCAGAATCTTCAAATCACAGAATTCTCACAGAGAAACTGAAAGCAGTTAGTATAAACATTGACAAGGTTATCACACTGACACACCACAGATTCAGGAAAAATACTCTGTTCATAAAATATGTGTGTTATGAGTTTAAATGATGTAGTTTCTTGTAGTAAGTAAATGTCTTATTTTAGAAGGCATAAAAAATGAAACATTTATTTAAATGTTTTTGAAAATCTACTTAACAGCAGCATAATAATCTGTGTTAAAAATTTGTGTTCCAAACATATACTTTACTATAACTCATTTAATTCATCTGATTGACAAACATAAATAATCTTATAACTCTATTCTGGAAGAAATGTCATGTGATATATTTTAAAGCAGTAGGTTAGCATGATTGTAAAATCTGGTTACCAATATGTGTTTGCTGTGCATTATTTTGTATAAAGCAGACAGATTTATTCTAGGGACAGCAAGTAGGATAGTGCTCTACTAACACACAACTCAGTGAGATCAGATATATATATATATATATATGTGTGTGTGTGTGTGTGTGTGTGTACACGAGTGTGATGGCTTTTTTTTCTGAGAATCTGCATAACTATCCAATATGATTTATAATAATTTCTATGAATACAATATTTTACTCTATTGACAAAATGAATGTTTGCCACAAGTTTTAATAAGTTTCCGCCAAAATGTTAAGGGAGACAATCTGGGATGTGGGCTGTCTCATGCATAGTGTCCATGAGTTTCCTCAGAAGCTTCACTCACAGAATTTTCACAGAGAAACTGAAAGCAGTTAGTATAAACATTGACAAGGTTATCACACTGACACACCACAGATTCAGGAAAAATACTCTATTCATAAAATATGTCAGTTATGATGAGTTTGGATGATGTAGTTTCTTGTAGCAAGTAAATATCTTATTTTAGAAGGCATAGAAAATGAAACATTTATTTAAATGTTTTTGAAAATCTACTTAACAGTAGCATAATAATCTGTGTTAAAAACTTGTGTCCCAAACATATACTTTACTATAACTCATTTAATTCATCTGATTGGCAAGCATAAATAATCTTATAACTCTATTCTGGAAGAAATGTCATGTGATATATTTTAAAGCAGTAGGTTAGCATGATTGTAAAATCTGGTTACTAATATGTGTTTGCTGTGCATTATTTTGTATAAAGCAGACAGATTTATTCTAGGGACAGCAAGTAGGATAGTGCTCTACTAACACACAACTCAGTGAGATTATATATATATATGTGTGTGTGTGTGTGTGGGTATGTGTGTGTGTGTGTGTGTGTGTGTGTGTGTGTGTGTGTGTGTGTGTGTGTGTGTGTGTGTGTGTGTGTGTGTGTGTGTGTGTGTGTGTGTGTGGGTATGTGTGTGTGTGTGTGTGTGTGTGTGTGTGTGTGTGTGTGTGGGTATGTGTGTGTGTGTGTGTGTGTGGGTATGTGTGTGTGTGTGTGTGTGGGTATGTGTGTGTGTGTGTGTGTGTGTGTGTGTGTGTGTGTGTGTGTGTGTGTGTGTGTGTGTGTATGTGTGTGTGTGTGTGTGTGTATGTGTGTGTGTGTGTGTGTGTGTGTGTGTGTGTATGTGTGTGTGTGTATATGTGTGTGTGTGTGTATGTGTGTGTGTGTATGTGTGTGATGGCTTTTTTTTTAGGTAATAACGCAGGTGTTTCTGAGAATCTGCATAACTATGCAATATGATTTATAATAATTTTTATGAATACAATATTTTACTCTATTGACAATAATGAGTTTAAGTAAATGCTCATATACAAACAATTCAAGATTTTTGGAAGCTGTTGATAGAATTCACATGACAGAAAATAGATGCATCTTAATGCATGTAATGTCTGAATCATATTAGCCAAAGTTTTTGATTTAAATGAATGTTAGAACATAATTTTCTCTCCTCTTGATTTCTAACATTAAGATTATTTGAATGCTATTAGAATAAAAGTGTTATATATTGCATAGATCTATATAATAGTATGAACAGTTTTAAAAAAAAAAAAAAAGTTTATTTTAGTTTATATGATGCTGTTTTACCAAATGTGTAGTTTTGTCTTGATAGATAATTGAATTGAAAACTGTTAACCTCAGTTAAATATAACTAGTATTAAATTGATAAGGTGGTAGCTGAGGTACTGCTGCTTAGGGTAGGGGGTTAACTTGAGTAGTAAATACTGCTCTAAGTTGGAGTTTTCAACTTCAGGCGGGATGCAAGGTTTAATCCTTACATTATTTTCTCTTGTTCATTGTTATATGTATATAGTTTTGACATCCACAATATATTTTGTACACTCATTGTCACTACAAACAAAATTGAATCCTATACAAAATCCCATAAGAGATTTAATAAATACAGCTATATTTAAAGGTACACCTAAAAGAGGAGATGTAACATTATTTATCTTGTTATTTGTTATTTCGATCATAAGATTCTTGAGTTTTAAAAATGCCAAATGACATCTTTAAAAGGAATTTCTTTAAACATTAATGGATTGAATAATCCGTGTAAAAGGGCAAGCCTAATAAGATACATTAATCTACACAAGGCCAATCTAGTCTTCCTGCAAGAAACCCATCTCTTGAAAAAAGATATTGATAAACTAGCCACTAATAAGTATACAGTATTGGTTAGTTCAGAGCACACTCAGAAAAAAGAGGAGTGGCTATTTTATGGAATAAAAGTATGCCCATTCCTAAAACCATTAAGTCTTATCAGGATGACAAAGGAATGTTTTGTATGGTTACAATACAAATTAATGGGAAGACTTACACTTTAATTAATGTATATTGGATACCTGGAATTGGTATTAATACAGTGAAACATCATATTGATAAGATCATATCATTCTCTGTAGGGATATTATTTTAGCTGGTGATTTTAATTGTATACTACATGAAAGTGATACTACCACTATAAAGAAAAGAAGAATTACATCTAATGCAAAACATTTAAATGATTTTGCTAATTCTTATCATTTGAATGATATTAATAATCAGATAGAGTCAAAATCATTACCATACACCTTTTTTCTAACAGATACAAAACTTATTCAAAATAGATAGGGTCTTTATTTCTAACCAGATGGTAACAGATTTAATTAATTCCAAAATCATTTCATGTCCTATATCTGATCATAACTCAATTGTTTTGAATTCATGATAAAAATACTCATAATGTTCAGATCAAAAGGATACCAGCATACTTAACTCAGCTAAAAGACTATAAAGAATATATACTTTCAGAAGTACAACATTTTCTAGACATAAATAATACTCCTGAAGTCTCCATTGTCTATGTTTGGGATGCCTTAAAGTCATATCTATATGGACAAAGTATCAGATGGTATAATAACAAAAGGAAATCTTGGGATAAGGAATTGTTAGATATTCAAAGTAAACTAGACTCTTATAAACATAATAATAAAGAAAATATTATGGACAAGAAAGTTATTGAAGAAATAAACAAACTAAATGAGAAATACAAAGAAATTTTGACTCATAAAGTTAAAATAACTTTAGAGAAATACAAGTTTTTGTCTTATTCAATAAGCCCCAAATACTTACATAGACTTAAAAATAAAACAAAAAGATTGAATAAACAAAACCATATCAAAGAAATATTTTCTCTAAGGAAAAAGAAGAATGTTTCTAGTATACCAGAAATACTGGATGAATTTAGAAATCACTTTCACAGGATTAACCATAACAACATTAACATGGAACCTAAAGATAAAATAAAGGAGTTTATAACCACAAACATAAATAAAAAGCTTAATAAACAACAGATTAAATTATTGGACAAGAGTATTTCATATACAGAAGTTATTACACAAATAAATAAGCTTAAATCAAACAAAGCACCGGGTAATGATGGTATTATACCAGAGATATATAAAATTCTTTCTAAAACTACATATTCATTAATACATAAGGTTTTTATTCTGGCCCAAACTGAGTTAATAACCCCCCCATCTTGGCAATATACATTTATTTCACCAATTTTAAAACCTAATAAAGATCCAACTAGATGTTCTTCATATCGACCCATCTCATTACTTAATGTTGATTATAAAATGTTGATTATAAAATGTTTGAGTATTTTTGCTGATAGATTGAAGACAATTATCCCCGGCATTATAGACATAGATCAGACGGGCTTCATTGTAAATAGAAATACTTTTGATAATATAAGAAGAACTTTAACATTAATTGATTTTGCAAATAGGAAAAAGAAAGATTTAACACTTTAGTCTTGATATAGGTTCAGCATTTGATTCAGTAAGTTGGGACTATCTGTTTACCTTACTGAAATGCACAAATTTCTCTGATGCATTTGTAAATTTAATTGAGCATTTATACAAAGGAACGCTGGCTTATATTAAGGTAGGAACATATGTTTCACAAAAATACCCATTCTTAAAGGTACAAAGCAAGGATGTCCACTTTCTCCACTATTATTCACTTTAGTAATGGAGCCTTGGGCTAATTTGATTAGAAACAGTACTGACATAGAGGGTTTTGAAATAGAAGAAAATACAACATCAAAAATTCAACTTTTGCAGATGATGTTCTAATTACATCAGCAGGATCTAATTCTTCTATGCAGTCTTTATTTGATAAAATGATGAATTTTAAAAGTATTTCTGGTTTAATATTCAATGAAGAAAAAACTAAAATACTACCTATATATACACGAAAAAATACTCTCATTAGTGATTTTACTAAATATGTACCCAACTCAGGTCAGATAACTTATTTAGGTATAATACTATCTAAAGATATTAAATCTATTATATATAATAACTGTAATGCCTGTTTTCTTAATATACAAAATCTTTTTAATACCTGGAATAATATGTTTTTTACTATGGAGGAGAGACTTACAATTATTAAAATGATAATATTCCCCAAGATTTTATACTTAATACAATCAATAATACTTTCACCTACAAAAATAACTATCAAGAAACTGAATACACTAATGTTAAATTTCTTATGGGCACCTAATAGACCTAGGATTGCATTAAAGAAACATACTAATAGCTGGTCTCAAGGGGGTATTTCTTTTCCAGACTTTAATTTATATATTATCTCTTCTATTATAAAAGTTATTACTTTATTAATAGATCGGTCATATGTCGCAAAATGGAAAGATTATTGGGAGCTAATTAGTATGCACTTCATGAAAATCTCCTTAACACATAAAAATATGATTATAAATAACTCCATGTTGTGGTTGCTAAAGGAATTTTGTACTTCACCTATTACACCTAAACATATGGTCTGTTACCCATTAAATATTATTATTAGTTATCGTAACTTTATATTCATGCACCCTAAGTATAGGGAATGGAATTTTATTGTATTCCTATAATTTATACTCAGGGTATGCTTATGTCATCTACTTCTGAAGGAGCTCATTTAGCTATAGATAATAATCTAAAGTACTGGTATCAGCTGATATCTGATAATAAAGTTAAAAATCTAGATTTCTTAAAACAAGAATTTGATCTAAGAGAAACTTGCTGGTTAGAGGTTCAGATCTTTAGACAACATCTCATTGATAGAATAGATCTAATGTCTATAACAGTTAAAGAATCTATTCCAAAACTGATTGATTACTTGATAATAAATTTACAGCATAAAGTTTCTGATAAAGGTAAACTTTCATATATACATTAAAATTATCAGACAAGAAACTTTTTACAATGTAGATTCATACTGGAATTATTTCACCTCTATTAATGGGGACCCACCAACTCAACAAGATAAACAATATATATTGGAATCTGCTTATAGAACTACATCTTCCATTGTCTGGAGACTTTATACATGGAAATTTTTACATAGATCTTTTTATACACCTTTGATGATGAATAAAATTTAATAATAAAGATAATCTATGTAAGAGATGTAATGTAGAAATTAATGCTGACTGGGCTCATATGTTTTATGACTGTATGAAGTTGAAAGAATACTGGAAGTCAATTAATGAATTAGGCTCTTTTTACAGATAATTTCATTATTTCTAAGTCTCTTATATTATTCAACACACCTGTACCTCAATGTGTTAAAAAGATTAAGCTTCCCTTGTTATGGTCTATCCTAGCAGTGGCTAGGAAAATAATAACTAGAAATTGGATTTCAGATACACCTCCTTCATTCAATGAATTTAAAAATGTTATGAATATAATGTGTCATATGGAAATAAGCACAATTAGAATGAGAACAACTAGAAAAACATCACATTTTATTGTATGGGATAATTTACAAAATTTGTTAAAAAAATTCTAATTTCAATAGCACAGTATTTTAGTTTAATTAATTGATCTGATTGTAGTGGATGTCTTTGTAAATACTTTAGTTGTTTTGTTGAATATTATAATAATACCTATTTTTAATTATTTGTATAAAATTGTTATGATATTTCTCTTATATGTTAAAACAATAAATTTGTTTAAAAAAAAAAGAAAACCACCTGTAGCAGGTCAGAAACTTGAGTGATAGATACCCTGGTTTCCAAGTCTCAGAGTGAGGAAGAAGAGCTCTGTATGCAAAATTTGAATGGAATATGTTTAGTTATGTGGGTACATATGTATAGTATTTGTGTGCTGTGTCCGAGTGCATGCTGTGGTATGATACCTTGTGCATGAAGATAGAGCAGTATATATCTAGAAGCATTTATTAATGTGTTTCTTTTTTCCTACCCCTTTTAGTTTATTAAAGGAGACTGCATTTGTGCTGCTTTCTTCTGGTGGACATCATGTCTGACAAGATTGTTGTGGTCTTTGGAGCAACAGGTATGTAAAACATTTTGTGGACTGGGAATAAGTCCACCTTTGCAACAGTCTGTTAATACTGTTGTTTCCTGTCATAATTCGCCCTTGTACACAAGTAGATTTAATCCTGTGACATACTTCATTGTTGTATAGAAGTAGATTTAACTGTCTTCAGCTTGACATGCAGTACAATAAGGGATTTTTTTGTATTTTCAGCATGTATTTTGCAACAAATCTGCTCTAAAATGGAAAATAAGGGCATGAAGGTCATTTTATTCAGAACATCTTGAATGGAGCCCATTGGAAGTCTAGGTGGAAGCTGTGCTAAACTCTGAAAAAATCGTACAAAGACAATATCTGGATTAAAAAATAGAACTGGTGGGGCAGAAATGATTAGAAGAGAAACATTGTGTCCCAGTAGTTCCTTAGATTGTTTTAAAATATCTTGAAAGTATAGTCTTTGTCGATCCCTGTCCTTCTTGCATAAGATCATGGGAGGCTAATGGCCGTAGGACTGTAACAAGCCTAGCCAAGTACAACCCCTGTTCCCAAGAATATCAAGGTATTAAGTGGAACCAAGTCAACTACTACTGCCTCTGTTCCAGAGGGACATAGGTGAAACGTCTGGGGGTGAATTTGCAGTTTCCCCTCAAATCATCCAAATTACACTTAAATAGGGTCAGCAAGTGGCTCTGCTTCACCTGAACTAGAAGTTTGTTCCAGACTAGATGTAACCTCTGTGAGACATATCTGTCTGCAGCAAGTCCTGTTGATGTGGTATACTAGGTTGAGTTCCCCTAAAGCGAGTGCATCTTACACTGTTTGATTTGTGAATGTGCAGCATTTCTATTAGAGCAGGATTTCTGATTGCTTTATATGCAAGGCAGATGTCACCTCTGAGTAGCCTGACACACAGTATAGTGACAGTGATTTCAGTCTGTCAACATATGACATATGCTGAAGACCCTGAATTTTCTTTGTAAGAAGCCTTTCAGGTCTTTCCAGTTGCTGCAGGTGCCTGGTAAGGTACATACCAAAGGTAGCATTGTGCTCTATTGGCCTGATGAGTGAGGAGTACAGAAGGGGTTATAAGCTCTTTTTTTGTTGTGGATGCAGTGCCCCTACTTATGAGATGGGCAACATGGAAAGCCTTTCTTGCCACTGGGGAGACGTTGGTCAAAAGAAAAGTTGCGGTCAACCTGTGTGCCCAAATTAATGTGGTAATCTGCAGGGATGTCACTGTTGCTGAAGGGAATAATGATGCATTTTTTGAATTAGGTTTTAGCCCATGACTTTGGCACCAGTCGTTTCTCTGTGAATCCCTGTTGTAGGATATTGACATAATATGGGGACATGACTGCACCCAGTTTGCAATCGTCTGCAAACTTTTTCAGCCACAGTCCTTTTGTTTTAGCCTGTACATCTTAGAAGCAGATCCCAAACAGTAGGGACCCCAGTACCGATCCTTGTGGAACACCCCTAGTTACGGGTCTGCTGGTGGGGGTAGTCAGTTTTGAGTGTCTAGTTCCCAAGGTCTAGGGAGGTTCCTCCTTTATGCAACAGGATGACTGTTGCTGTTTTCCATACAAAACCAGTGTTTAGACTGTAGTTAAAAAGAATACCCAGCAGTGCAGCTAGCTCCTGTTTTAATCCATTTAGAATGCAGCCTGGGATATTATCAGGTCTCATAGAGGCTGTGTTTTGTGGCTTTGGAGAAAGCGTTTGACCTGCTCCTTGGAGATGCTAGGTGGAGGTCAGTTGGAAGGGATGCTTTGGGGGGTGTGTCTGGGACAGGGAGGGCAAGTTTTCCCTGAACCGGTCAGCTGGCAGGTTGGCTATTTCTGCGGGTTCAGTATATGTGGTACCATTAATAACCAGTTCTGCGCAGATCTAGGCTTTTCCTTTTAAGGTTTCTGACGTAGCTAAAAAAGGTCTTATGGCTATCCTTGGCGAAGAAAGCTAAGTTGGATTCGTAGTTAGCTTTAGACTGCCATACGAGGTGTCTTATTTGCTTGTTTAAGCCGAGGAGGGAATGCTTCCAGTTCAGAGAACATTCCTTCCTGCTCTTGGACAGCAATTTTTTCTTTGTCTGGAAAAAAATACCAGGAGATTCTTTTAATTATAAAAAAAAAAAAAAACAGAAAATTACATTTTTTAAGGACGTTCTTTTTAATAACACCCTTTGCGTCTGGTCACACAGGAGCAGAAGACTAAAACAGTCTTCTGCATCTGTACGACTGTTGACATGTTTGTCTTCCGCACATGCAGAATTTGAATTTTTGAAGACATGTGAGCTGTGCAGCGGACACGGACCATGAATGGGCATGTTTCCGACTGGTTCAGGTACTTAAATAGGTTCATAGGTTCATACTAGGCTATCTGCCCGAGGGCATTTATAAGCCTAGCCCATTGTTTTTTTGGCTTACGCACCCCCTTTAGTATGGGGAACTATACCCATTATTTTGCTGTGCGCAGTGACACTGAGGTAATTCCCCTAGTATATCTAGATCTCCCATCCATTGGTCAAGATTTCTCTTGAACAAGGCCAGCGAGGTGCTCTGCCTATTTTGTTCCACAGCATAGGAGTCTTTGGGTGATGAATCTATCCCCCACGCCCTATTAATAGCCGTAATGTGGGGGGTTTAAGTCTCCCCTTGTGGCTCTGATGGATCTAGATTTTTTGAGGTGAAGCATATTCATCAAATCTGGGTTTGACATGGCCTTGTATGTTAGGCAAAGGTCACCTCTGAGCAAGCGGTAATGTTGCAGTTTTACTTGTTCCACAGTCTGTGCTTTAGGAGCCTTAAAGTACTGCTGAAAGACTTGTAGCATGCTGGTTCCTGCATTCAACTATTTCAAAATTGGGAGTCTGTAACTGGGAAAATGCACTGAGAAACAACTAAGTTGGCAGGTCAGAGCAGCAGATCAATTCTTCCACCAAGTCAGAAATGGATGCTCCATGTTGGAACGGCAAGTCCACAGTATGCCTATGATGATGGGTTTGTTTGTGTCTTTCGGCTTTTCCCGGTTATGATGGGTAGTTGTGGAAATTACCTGAGGGAAGCCAGACCTTTAAATTACAGAAAGGAATTTGTGTGTAAAAGTTACAAACTTGTAATTGAACCAAATGTTGGAGTACCCAGAAATCTGATTTATGCAGCTTTGAAAAACCTCCTTTCACTAAATCCTTCACATGTAAATGTTCTGTAAAGAATTGCCCTTCTTAAACTTCACATCATATCATATTTCATTTTCTATTTCATAACCCCAACAGCATTTTCTATTGCCTCCTTTTGTGTATATGGTCAATACTCTATCTCCACTGCTCTCTATCCTAACCCCCTCCTGATCCTTTCTATTTAACTTCTTGTTATACTGCCAGCATTATTCATCCTTCATTGCATATATTGTAAATATCATAGCATTAGAATATGCATTTTTTGTGTACCTTTACGTCTGTCTGGTATGCTACAAATTAAACTTTTTATCTTTTCTTTAAAAAAAAAAGTTGAATAGTGTGCATAAACATTTTGTTTTTTATAGGTTTAATCTTACTGCCAGGCTTAGTTGGAGGAAGGTCCATTAAGTTCAGTGCCTTATGGTAACAAAATCAAATAAAGAAATAAAAAAGAAATGGAAAAATACAGATGTATGAAAAGATTGAAGCAGAGATTTTGTATATCGTGTATTTTTAGGAGAAGATTATTAAACATCTGTTTTTGTAAATAAGGACTAAAAACAAACTATGGAAGCTTAGTTTTTGGACCATAAAGATACAATAATATCTATAGGATGGAGAGGGAGAGCAATGAATAGAAGTAATATAAAATGGAAATATTAAAATAGACTTGCACAAGACAAACTAAAAATGGTTATTTAAATAGGTTGGCAAAAGGCACGGAACTTTAAAGATGTACAATAATTGTATTGCATGCTGAGTATTCAAAAGTGAAAAGTAGTACTTGAATGTGAGTTGAGAATTAGGGAAATGAAATGAGGAAAAATAGTAATAAAATGCACAAGCCTGGACAAGTGAATTATTCAAGGAAAATGAGGCAAGTTTTAATGGAATAGAAAGCATCAGATAGTGGCTCATTTTTCACAAGAGTGGCAAATAAAGGAAGTACATTGTCTGGAAAGAAGGTAAGCTTAGGAAAATGAGGTTATATATTTGAATGGCAGATTAAAAATCGGGGAAAGATGGTATAAAGCGAAGTTTTAGAAACCAAGAAAACTTCCATTATTTTTAGAATGGAAATTTTAACAAAAGGGTACCAGGATGACGCAGATGGCCCCTTTTTACATTCTTTAGAATTGGTTTGACTTGAGGTAGTATATCAGGACCTGATGGCATTGGGTATGAGTATATAACAGAAGAATGAATGGCAGATGTTTTAAGTAATAAATGCCTTGTTCGTGTTTGCTAACGCTCTGTTTGCATATATAGAGAGTACCAATGGAGCAATTAATGTAAGGACAGCTGTGAGACTGCTCTTTCTTTCTAAGGTAAGCTGTGGATGCTTGGAAGAATGTCTGTTATTTATGTGCATACCTCTGCACTTATCTAAAATAACAAGGCTTGTATTGGCATGCATTTTCTGAAGGATACTAAGGATCAGACTCATTATGTAGAGGCCTAAATCCTCAGTGGTATGCCAGAAAACCACAAATTTTATAAGGAACAGACCAAAACATAAGAGGCAAAAATCTGACATTTGAGAGTTATGTTTATGTGCATTACAATGGGACAGAGCAAGGCAGGAGCCGAGTTTTTTATGATATCAATTTTGTCTGAAGGCTTCATGTTGGTGTACTTCTGTAATTTATAACATTGTAGTATATTATAATTATACTTATTTTTATAGGTTGGTAGTAGGCTATCGGCTCTAGGGCTTATACAAGCCTAGCAAACAATTCCACAGATATTTCTTCCCACAATATTTACTTCCCTGGAACCTTGTCTAGTAGGGTGACTGACATGATCCCTGGGGTGAATTTCCCATCTCCATCCAATCGTCAAGGTTCCTTTTGAAGAGGGCCAAAGAGGCGCTCTGCTTGACATGTATGGGCAGTCTATTCCAGAGTATGGGGAGTCTCTGGGTCAGGAACCTACCCTTCCAGCATGTTTTGTTCATTGTGATAAGGTTTAGATCCCTGGAGAGTGTGGCTCTGAGGGACTGGGATTTCTTTAAGTGGAGCATGTCCAGTAGTTCGGGGTTTGACATGGCCTTGTATGTTGAGCAGAGATCGCCGAGTAGACTATATGCTACAGAGTATAGCTGGAGGTTTTTTTTGACGGTCTGCAGAGGGCATCTTCTTTAGGCCTGTGATTCTTTTACTGAGGTATTTCTGTGGCTTTTCTGGCTGTTGCAGATGTCTTGTGAGGTACATGCCAAATGGAGCGTTGTACTCTGGTCTAATGACGGATGAGTACAGTGAGACTATGACTACCATTTTTCTGGATGAAAAGCCCTTGGTGATGTGTGCCACAGAAGGATTTCCTGACTGTTGTGGCAATGTGGTTATCGAAGGTGAGACCACTGTCCACCTGTATCCCTAAGTCTCTCATCACACGTTCGGTGTTTAGTGTACTGCCACCTATGTGGTAATTCACAGGTACATGTTTTTTCCCAAAGGGGATAACTGTACTATTTCTTGGCATTATGCTTGAGCCCATGGCTCTGGCACCAAGCACCTGTTTCTGTAAGGCCCTTTTGTAGAATATCCACATCATTTGGGGATTCAATAATGGCTCCCAGTTTGCAGTAATCTGCAAACTTTGTTAGCCAGAGTCCCTTAGTGTTGGCCTGTACTTCAGAGAAGTAGATGCCAAACAAGAGCAGTCCCAGGACTGAACCCTGAGGTACTCCACTTGTCACTTATCTGGAGCTGGATTTGGAGTCTGCTACTTTTACAGTCTGGGTTCTGTCAGTAAGCCAGTTGGCAACCCATTGAGTGATGTAGGGATTTATGACCAGCTTAGTAAGTTTATCTATGATTCCAGAGTGGGGGGTGGTGTCGAAAGGCCTTGGCGTGGTCCAGATAGGCTGTGTGGACCGCCTTACCCTCATCCACATCTTTGGAGACTGAGTCTAAGAATTCAGTCAGGTTCAGGAGACAAGATTGGCCCTTCATGAACCGAAACTGAGTGGGGTCCAGTGTTTGAAGGTTGTCAATGTCTTTGTTTTATAAGTTCCATGATAATGCGTTCCATGCCGTTGCAGATCAGGCTCGTCAGACTGATGGGATAATAGTTTCCGGGATCCAAGGTAGATCCCCCTCCCCTTGTGGAGTGGGATAACTGTAGCTGTGAGCCACTCAGTGGGCACGAAGCCTGAGGTGAGGCTATGATTAAACATGACACTTAGTGAGGTGCCAGTTCATTTTGTACTTCATGTAGTACACAGCCTGGGATGTCATCTGGTCCCATGGATGCTGTATTCCTAGCTTTGGAGAGTGCGGTTTCTACCTGTGTGGCCGTAATTACCGGAATTTGACAATCTTTTGGTATTGAGATGGGCCCTTTAGGGGCTGAAGTTGGCACTAAATCGATCTGCCAGGATACTGGCAATATCCTTGGGATCAGTATATTTAATAATAAACGAATGAGTAGAAAAATGCTCACTTAACAAAATAAAGCTTTTGGGCGATAACCCTTCAGTATTCAAACATTACATTAAAAATCACCATTTTATTTATGTTAATTGCTTTTGAAATGTTAATTACTTTTGAAATTTCATTGGTGGCTGTGTCATGTGATATTTTATATAAAAATGGTGATTTTTAATGTAATGTTTGAATACTGAAGAAGTGTCATCTCCCAAACGCTTTATTTTTGTTAAAGTGAGCGTTTTTCTACCAATTCATTTTTATTGCTGAGTTACAGTCATTCTGATAGAATTAACTACAGGTGATCTGCTTTCATTTGTGTTATATCAGTATATTTAATGCCATTCTGTTGTAGCTCAGCGCAGGCTGAGCATTACCATTTAGATTCTTGACAACTATAGAATGCCTTGTGGTTGTCCTTGCAATCTTTGGCAATTTTATTTTCTTAACTAGCTTTGGAGGATTTTGAGGGATCTCAGCTTCTTACTGAGGCTGGTAAGGGAGTTTTTTTTGCATTCTGGGATTTTCCTCTTTTCTGCAACAGTTTCTTCCTTCTGTTTGTTTATGGCAGGGGACCACCAGATTGGCTTCCTTTTTTGGAGGAGAGCACCTTGGTTCTATTTGGGATGGCACGATTCATGCACGAGTGGATGTGCTCGTACAGTGCCTTGGTGTAGGATTCAGCAGTCGAAATTTCAGCTCCCATCTGCATGGGTGCCATGAAGTTTGTCACTTATGACTTAAGTAGCATGAAGTTGGCTTTGGAGAAGTTTTTTACGGAAGTTTCCTTACTGAAGGGGGGGGATGTGGGGATGTGGATGTCGAGGGTGATTTGCTTATGGTCAGACCTGACCAATGGGGGGGGGTGACCACTGGTGTTGATGATGACCAGGTATAGGATATTGGAACCCCTGGTGGGACAATGGATTAGTTGATCCAGGGCGTTGGAATTTATGAATTCCATGAACCGTTGGGAAAAGGTGGTGGTACCAGAGTAGTTTTCCCAGTTAATGGCAGGGTAGTTGAAATTGTCCAGTATTAGGGTGTTTGGTTGTATCTTAATATTTTCCAGTATGTTTAAAAAGGTGTAGTGAGAATCTTGGGGCATGGTTGGGGATCTGTTGCAAGCTACAATTTGGATTGCAGTCTTGCCTAGTGTTAGTTGCACCTGGAGAATTTCAGATGCATTATGTTGGATAACTAGCCTGGAGGTGTGAATACCCTTGGTGAATATGGACACTCCTCCACCTTTAGTGTTTTGGTCTTGGTTTGCTGGCTGAAAGTGTGGTAAGAGTTGTAGCCTGGTATTGCAGGGGTGCTGTCCGGAGTCTTGAACTAGGTCTCCGTTACTGCACAGATATCTATGTTCTCCATTTTTAGGAGTGCCTCGAGTGCATTTTGAGGTTTAGATTTCTAGCACTGAGTAGCATTACCTTCAAATTTTGCATGCTTGTATCTGTTACGGTGGTGGTTTTGTCCTTTGAACCTTGCCTAAAAAAGGCAAGGGGTGGCAAGCGCTTTAGCCAGTAACCTGAATCGCAGGGGTGACAAGTGCAGACCATCTCTGGCAAAGCATTGTGGCTTGCCGATCATGTCGTCCCAGACAGATACTGGATCCCCTTTGAATGACACCAGAAGCTTCGCCAATTGTTGAAGTCAATCATTTTGTCCTTGTACTATGATGTCATTCTGGGTGAAGGCAGGATGCTACTCGGGGCTAGGGTCATACCTGCCTGGACCACATGATCCAAGAGCTCTTCCAAGTCTCTCTCCATGTTGTCCAGGGAGGTATGTTTCAAGTCACACTCCCACATGGACAATGACAAGAGTCTTGTTTGTACTTGTTATGGCGTGACTTGAGTGCTTGCGTTGTGGCAGATCCTGGCCCCCGACAGGCAGCTGACTAATTTTCTTCTTGCTCAGCCTGGTGAGTGGGACATCAGTGCGCTTGACTATCGAGTCACCTATGACTAAAGTGTGAGTACGTTGTCTTGCCTTAGGGGCTGTTGTTGGGTGGCACACTGGTGCTGTGAGCTATGTGTCACTTTGGTTGTGAGTGGTGTTTGTTTGCATTTCAGATTCGGAAGCCCTTGCTGCTTGGGCAGGTTAATCTTGAGGGCCTCCGCATATGTAGGTTTAGTGTTGCTGTGTGGGTGTTGATTGTGTGGGTTTTGAAGGGCTATGTGTTGCTTGAGGGGTAGTGCAGGTGTTCACTTTGTCCTCTTGACTGTCTAGCGCGATCTTGGCTGGGGAGAGCCTTGCTTCCAGTTTGGCTAAGTGCATCTCTCACAGGTTGTAGGGTTGGGTGGTAGGAGGAGAGGGTAGTCTGTGTAAACGAGGCAGTTGCTGCATTGCCCCAGTATGCGCAGATTCACCAGGTGGACAGGAGAAATCACCGGAAGCTGACCCTTTGACATGCCTGTTTAGGTGCTTTTTTTGTAAAGTACAAGAGCTGTTTTCCCTTACATTTGCAAGGTACTTTGTAGTTATAGGCTGTTTAGTGCCTACAATTCTCCTTATTAACAAGGAGAGCTGAGTGCTTGTATCAGTTTAAGGCTTCCTAGTGCTTTCCAGCAGGTTCTAGAGCAAGTGCTAGTCACAGGGGTTCAGATTTTAGTGCTACTACTGAGAAAACAGCTAGTTGTAAGGGAAAATTTGAAGAACGAACTTTCTGGCACCTGAAATAGTTTAACTGTAGCCCACGGTGCTGCACGATGCGAAAAATGTGCAAACACTTGCGTTTTTATGCCAGAAAGTTGAAAGGGATCGAAATCTGCCCAAAATGGCTAATACAATTACAATTTCAGAGCTGTACACCACTCCTAGTGTTAGGCAGTACAATGCTCACCAAATCCACTGGTAAGCAGTAGGACTTCCCTCTACCACAGCAAGGTCTGAATAGCTCTGAACACAGAAAATAAAGTCCTGAAACCAGCAAAGCCTGGGATCTGGACTCTACTAGCTAGGAAAGGTGGGAAATGAGAAAACAAGATAGTATTTATTTGTTTTTGATTAAAACAGGCTAAACAATGCAATAATACAGTAAATAAACACAGAAAAGGCTAACACACTTGAGTGTGTAGCCCTAAACAGTAAATGCAATTAAAACTCTACAAAATTAGCAATTAAAACTTTTTGAATGAAGCAAGGCAAGAGCACAACTGAAAAACAATTTGAGGCAGTAATACAGTAGAATAAGTAGCTAGTCTACATATACAGAAAAAACAGCTAAAACGCACTGAAACAATTTGCAGTGCAACCTAGAACACTTGAGCTGTAGCAATATTAAGGCAAATACAGAAGCACAGTCAGAACATAAGGAGATTCAGGTAATGTTTTGTAAGAAAGGGAGAAAGGAATAGAAGGAAAGAAACTTAGTGGGTTGGCCTTCTCAGATGTTCTCTCTGTATTGGGTAGAATGAGCTAATGGCACGACTGGAATGAGTGTCCAAGATCAAATTTACAGTAGGGGCAGGGAACTGCAAAACCACCAAGTATAATTTTTTTTTTTTTTCCCCAAGACCGTAAACACTACAGAAATGTTTATCACAGCAGTGAGCCACAAAATGAAAGTTTTTAAACCGATAAAGGAGCACAGTGAAACTAGCTATAACTCTTTCAAACAGAGTGACAGTACAAAAAACTATTTCTCAGGCACTGTAAGGCAGACAATTTTAGTTTAACCGTGCATATTAGTTAATGGCAATAAAATACAGTAAAAAGTATGCAGCAGACAGTAAAAAGTGCTATTTATAAATTGCTAGAAGCAATAACCAGTATAAATAAGCCAAAAAAAGGATACTTATTTTATCTCCGATCAGAGTTGTAGTCAATGGCCCCTCCTCTACTTGGTGTGTATAGACAAATGGTAACTTTGAAGTAACCATTATATTTATGGTTTTACTCTTGTTAGTTCTCTTGTTAAAGCTAGTTTAGAACTCATTTGACTCAAACATCTTTAACTCTCTCTGTTCTGATATTATTCAGATGCAAAGACTGCTAGCAAACATTTCCAAAAACTGTTAGGATTAGCCAGTAATTTAAGTATTACTTTTTGTGTATTTGTAAGCATATTGTTTTTTTTTCATTAATGTTACTTTTCAGAAAGTAAGGCATTCTTTATTCATCCCGTAATATCAAAGTATTGGGGCAGGAAATGTAACAGAGTGGATATAATGAAGTAAGAAAAGAACAGGAATGTACTTTAGAAATTTCTTGTATTGCAATGTTTCAAAGGTGCAAAAGTGTGATTTGGTCTTTCTTGGATCTGCTAATAACGCATGATTTATACAGTTATTTAATAGGAAGGAACATAGCAGAGTGGAACTCTGTGAAGGAAAGACATAAGTGATGAGAGTGTCAGGCAATGAATTATCCTGGAGATAGATAACTTAGTTGCCATTGATGATGGAATTGTATAGACTTTTGCAATAAAGTAAAGAATTGGTGGAGATTGCAGCCGGAATGGAAGAAAAAAATCCGATTTGTTCTATTTCGGACTTGAGTTTTAATGATGCAGGTTACAGATTTTAGGCAGTAATTTAAGCAAGGTCATCCTGGGACAACAGCATGTTAATGTAATACATAATACATTGACAGTGGAGCAGTGAAGTCTAAATAGGCTGTTCAGTGTACCTGCACTTTTCTGACTGATATGTTTTGTTTCATTGCTTACTGTTAGGTGAATCCAAGAACATTTGCATGGTCCTAAAAATGTGTGTGAGGGGCCTATGATTTGAAAATGGTCCAAAAGTAAACTTTGGAAAGGCCGCAGAAGTACCTCACGTAAAGAATCACAGGTCTAAAGCAGATGCCCTATGCTGATCGCTATAAAAAACTCCAGCTATCTCTGTCGCATATCGTCTACTCAGAGCACCTCTTTGGCCTCTTTAAAAGGAACCTTGACGATTGGATGGGAGAAAGGAAATTCACCCCGGGGATCACGTCAGTCGCCCTGCTAGACAGGGGTCCAGGGAATTAGTGTAGGCAGAAATAGCCAGCAAATTGTTATGGCTAGGCTTGTATAGGCCCTAGGGCCAATAGCCTAGTACCAACCTATGAACCTATTATTCACCACTGGCCAGGTGCATTTTCTTTGAATGTGGGTTTCAAAGCCGGAGAAGTTTTAATGCTGGGACACTGGAATGGCTGCATGGAATTGGATGGGGGTACCAAAATTACATGCATTTTGCTTTCACGTACATGTCCAGAATTTTTGACATGTAAAGTTGCTAACCCTGTGTCCAGCAGGCAGACTTGTTCTTTCTTGAGTATCTTGTCTTGATCCTGTCCAGTATGGTTGAGTCAATACATTTGTATAGATTCTTATACAAGGCATTGGTGTAAATCCAAGTATAGGTATCCATGCTGTCAGTGAGGGCAGGGGCTATGAAGCTATTAATGCCCTCGTATATTGGGTTGTAGTTAGTCTAGTTGATGCTAATGGGGGGGGGGGGGTCAGATGTTGTTGTTGTTGTTGTTGTTGTTGTTGTTAGTTCTAATGAGACTGACTTGTGATCAGACCTCACTAGGGAGGGCATCAAACATTGGGTGATGCTGCAATCAGCCATGTAAGTGAGCTCCAGAATGTTTGGGTCCCTTGTGGGGGTGTCAACCAACTGGTCCAGTGCATTGGAGTTGGATAAGAATCTTTGGGCAAGTGTTAGCCCACACATAATTTACCCAGTCTATGGATGGATAGTTAAAAAAACAGAGTGTTTGGTTGTATCTTGAGCGATTCAGGTAGATCCAAGTATGCAGTGTGGATATCCTGGTTCATGGAGAGGGTCCTATAAATGGCAATAACTTGGAGAGGGGTCAGTTGGACCTGGATTAGTTCAAGGGAATTGTTTGGTTTAACCAATTTAGAGGTGTATTTATCGTTGAAATGTCCTCTCCGCAGTTGGATGGGCGTTTGAAAGACATGCGAAAATGGATGTGCCTTCGTTGAAGGTTGGACGTCGAGATGGCACCTCTGTGTTCAGTCTGCTGATGATTGGCAGTAGATTTTCATGGAGTTCTGCTGTGGCAACCCCTAACTGGGAAAAGCCGAAAGACAAACAACAACATTTATCTTTGAATATTGATACTGCAGTTCCTTTAGTTCTCGCACTTTTAGTTTGTGGTCTGAATGTGTGGAAGGCATTGTAACCCAGTATGGCGGGGGTGCTTTCTGCGGCCTTAAAGTCTCTGTTGACTGCACGGATGTCAGCACCTTCTAAGGTGAGGGTTGCTTCCAGTGAGTGCAGTTTTAGGTTTAGACTTCTAGCATTTAGCAGCATAACCTTGAGGTTGCTTTTTGAAGATGATTTTTATCTCGGGGGGGGGGGGTATTTTTTGTTGTGACCTTGTCTAAAGGCACTATGGGGGAACCGAAATCCAAGAGGTGACAGACCATGCTGCTTTGCCAGAGATGGTCTTCATCTGTCTACCATGTCATCCCAGGCTGACTGGTATTGGATCCCCCTTAGAATGGCACCAGAAACTAAGCAAATTGTTGAAGTCTATCATTTTTTGTTTGTTGTATCATCTCTGGTGAAGGTTAGTATGCTGCCCAAGGCTAGGGGCATACCTGCCTGAGATGCACTTTGAGAGCAGTCTGTCTTTATATAGTCCAGTGAGGTACGTCTCAAGTCACGTATACAAACATGAACTATGAGTCATAACGTTACATGTTGTGGAGAGACTTCAGTGCGTGTGTGATCTGGTGATTCCTGGTACCTGACAGGTAGCTGACTGTAATCTTCTTGTCCAACCTGGTGAGTGGGACATCTGTGTGTCACTATAGAGTCGCCTGTGACCCAGAAATTTGGTTTAGATGTGCTTTGCCTTAAGGGCTTGTTTGGTGAGATACTTGTGCTTGTGGTTTTGTGTGTATTGAGTGCTGTAGGTACTATTCGGTGCAGCATGTTTGTGTTTCGGAGGTCTCTGGTGTTTAGGTAAATTTCTGGTGAGTATGTCCACATATGATGGTTTGTGTTGAAAGCATGGTTTGTGCAGGAGTTGTAGTATGTGGGTCGACAACCTGTTCAGTGTCTCCTGTTCTGTGAACGGGAGAGCAAGGATTCCAAATTCTTAGTGTATATGCATCTCACACAAGTTGAGCTTGAGTGGTTTAGGAGTAGTGGGTTGTTGGGTGTACATGAGGCAATTGCTACACTGCTTCTGGATACCCATTTCAATCAGGCTAGCAGGAGAAATGGAGGAGAGCTGACCATTCATAATACTAGTGGAAAGAAATATTACCAACGTGCCCCAAAGTCCAAGCCAGAAGAATGAAAATCAAAGACCAACAGGACTGCCACAGCAACAAACTACTTTTATTAAAATGTTAACATAAAAACGGAGGATAAGAGCTTTCACATGTATAACCGCACTTTATCAGATCCTGAAGATCTGATGAAGCGTAGTTATATATGTGAAAGCGCTTATCCTCTATTTTGGTGCTGTGGCAGTCCTGCTGGTCTTTGTTACATAATACTAGGTGTAAATTAGCTTTTTATTGAGGAAGGATGTGGTTTAATTCGGGGCTTTTAATGCTGGGTCTTTACTATTGGGACTCTCAACGGGTACAAGACTATTGAAGATTAGGATATTTCAGTTAGTGGCAAATGCTGTAGAATACCTAGCTGAGGTGCTCTCTGAGCAGCGAAGTGCAATTTAAGGGACTCCTCAGTTGGAGCATGGACAGCTTCTAAGGGAAAATAAATGTGCTTTAGCTTTTGCATCTGTAACAGCCAATGGTTACAGCCACTGCATGGTGCTGCGTGAAGGTGTGCTGTGTGCAAACGGAAGCCTGGGATTGCTCATGAAGATAACAGAGCAGTGGCTGATCACCAAACTCTGTGGAGCTGTTTAAAACAGGTGCACACTGGTGCAAATGCAGGGCTTGTGTAGCAACTGTGAGAATCCCTTTTTTGTTTAAACAAGTTGCTGGCCAATGGAAATGCTCAATACTGAGCCTTATTCTAGCAATCTCCAACTCGGATGGGTCCTTTTCTACACTCTTCTGCCACAAGGGTGAAGAGGGGACCCTCTTAATGTAAGATGGCTGGTTATAGTGCTCAGATAATGCCAAACAGTAGATTCAGCAAATTTGAATCTATCCCATGCTATAACATACACAAGTACTAGAAAATACAAAAGTGCTGGAAAAAGTTTCGAGCAGGCTGCAATTCAGTAATAAAAGCTACCTTGTATCTGTGAGTCAAACACCTTAACCATTATACCAACCCCCAATCAGGAATCAAGGTTTCATCTAGCTTGCGTTAAAAGAACACACACACAACATGCAGTCTGTTTCAGGACAATGTCTGCTATTTTGAGCAGGTATAAAACATGGCACACATGACAGAGGACAGAAATGCATATAACCACTAGCATAACTTCATTTTTCAAATTAACTCTAAAGTATGAATGTATTGGTGAGTAATTCTTCCCTTAAGCTAAGGTGTACGTAATGAAGACTGTAAGGCTAAAAGACACATCAATAACTAAATATTGTCAATCCTGCAATTAATACATGTATACAAAACTGGGAACATTTTTATTGTAATACATTTTGAGTTTTAACTCGTACTTTCATCCAGAGCTTTAAGTCTGTGTGAGGTAGGTAATTTTGCTCCTTTGGGGTGGTGTAGAGTAGATCTGTAACTCCATTAGAGAATCGAGCAATGCCACCTTAAGATTTAAAACCTCTCTTCTCTATAGACAGTAACGCCCAAATAAGTATGGATCCTTTATGATCTTGAAAAATGTCTATAGTATTGCCCATTTTCTTCTGGAAGAACTAAGAAAGGGTCTGAAGCTTTTAATCTTTCCATTTATTTAAGGCTATTTAAAGAAGGTGGACAAAGAAAATTCAGGGGATGAAGTCTAAAACTATATTTTGTTTTACATAAAGTTGTATAATGTGTAAAGACCTGAAAAATCTTCTTTCGGCTGCTCCTGTTACAGGTCGCCACAGCTGATCTGTTTCCATTTCTTCCTGTCCTCTGCATAATGCTCTGTCACACCAACCACCTGCATGTCTTCTCTCACCACATCCATAAACCTTATCTTAGGCCTTCCTCTTTTCCCGTTACCTGCAGCTTCATCTTTAGCATCTTTTTCCCAATATACTTACTGCATCCCTCTTCAGCACATGTCCAAACCAACATAATCTTGCCTCTCTGGCTTTGTCTCAAACCTTCCAACCTGGGCTTGACCCTCTAATATACTTATTCCTAATCCTGTCCACCCTCATCACACCCAGTGCAAATCTTAACATCTTTAACTCTGCCACGTCCAGCTCTGACTCCTGCCTTTGTCAGTGCCACTGTCTCCAACCCATATAACATAGCTGGTCTCGCTACCCTCTTGTAGACCTTCCCTTTTACTCTTAATGGTACTCGTCTGTCACATCAGTCCTGACACTCTTCTCCACCCACTCCATCCTGTCTGTACTCTTCTTCACCTCTCTTCCACACTCACCATTACTTTGAACTGTTGATCCCAAGTATTTAAACTCATCCACCTTTGCCACCTCTACTCAACCCTGTTAAATATTCTGTGAAAAAATGTTAAAAATCCAGTTTTGTGATGAACCTTCAGAAGCTATGTTTAAAATGCTTTTAATCTATATAATTGGACAGAACGAAAGACCGTATGGAATACTGTAACCATAAAGACTAAGTCATGGACATTCAGAAACCATGTAGCTAAAATGCTTGATGGCCTTAAGGGGTCACTTGCATATATCCCGTGGGCCTCCATAACTGGAGGTTTAAGATATCACAGTGAAAAGTCTAGGTGGCTGGATTTTTCCTGCACTTTTTACAAGGGTTTGTCTGTTGTGATCATATTTTTTTTACCATGAAAGCTAAATATTGGTAGTAGCTGCTATACCAAATGTCAGTTGTCTGGGATCAGTGAGCATGACTCAGAATTAAAACAGCACAGGGGATGGTGTGCAGATTGTTAGAAATATAATTTTGTGGGCACAACATCCTGCAGTTTATCTGAGGGGGGGGGGGTCTTTCACCATGAAAAGCTATTTACTTGATTACAGTTTTGTAAATGTGAGAGAAAGTGACACTGTTTACAGGCAGTCATTGACAAGCCAGTGACTCGTGTTGCTGCTGTTAAGTTAATGCATAAACAAGCCTCCTGATGTAGTGTCTAGACTGTGCCATAATATGGAGGGCCATTTTGAGGTGTACGAACATGTAAAGTACCAAACACCTGTAGTA
>NC_056728.1:234918962-234976462 GCF_019279795.1 Protopterus annectens | reverse complement strand
CTCAATTTTAACAGGCTGCTAATAGAGCAGCCCTCATTCAATCCGGGTAATACATAAGCATTAAGCCTAATCTGCCATCTTAATTCTGACCCCTCCAGGAATAAATGTAATGGGGCTCCTCTCTTATTTTCAGATATCTGATCGATCACTAAAAATTTAAAAAAATGGTCATTATACATGGTAATGTGCTTGGCAAGGGCATTATCCTGTTTTTCCTTGCTAATGGCGTATTGATGTTTGTAAATTCGCTCGCGTAATCTACGCTCAGTCTTCCCCACATAAAATCCTGCACATTTTTGACATTGAGCTAAATATACAACCATCCTGGAATTGCAGGTACATCTACAACGCAGTTCAAATCTTTGGTTATTGACTATGAATCGATTAGATTCGTAGATGTGTTTACACTGGTTGCAATTTTGGCATTTATACATCCCAGGTGTCCGTGTGGGGATACGTCAGGTTGTTCTAGCAAGGTTTTCAAGTTTTTGCCTCTTCTAAAGTTCAATAGTTCCCTAGCTTACGCCACCCAAGAAAGTTATTTTCCTGTGCCACTGTCGAGCAGACACACAGAAGCGACCCCCGGGGTGTATTTCCTATTTTCCATCCACTCATCAAGATTTTTCTTGAGTGCTAATGAAGAACTTGCTTGACATAGATGGGTAACCTGTTCGAGTATGGGAAGTCTCTGGGACAGGAATCTATCCGTCCAGCATGTCCTGTTTATTGTGGTGACAAGGTTTAGGTCCCGAGAGTGTGTAGCTTGGAGGGATTGGGATTTCTTTAGGTGTAGCATGTCCAACAGCTCTGAGTTTGACATAGCGCTATATGTTAGGCAGAGATATGCTATGGAGTAAAGCTGGAGTTTTTTGAAGCGGTCAGTGTAGGGCATTTGTTTGAGGCCAGTAATCCTCTTTGTGAGGTACTTCTGTGGCCTTTCCAGCTATATCTATATATATATATATATAATATATATATGGCTCTGAGTGTCAAGTAGAGGGGAACAATGAGAACCCTTTTGATGTGTGCCACGTAGAAGGACTTACTGACTACTGTGGCGATGTGACTAGCAAAGGAGAGACTACTGTCCACCTGGGTCCCAAGGTCTCTTATCACACATTCGGTAGATTGCTGCCTATGTGGTAGTTCATGGGTACAGAGTTTTTACCAAAGGGAATGACACTGCACTTTTTGGCATTGAGCTAGAGGCCATGGCTCTGACACCAGGCATGTGTCTCAGCGAGGACCTTCTGTAGGATGTCCGACCTTCTGTAGGATGTCCGCATCATTTGGGGACTTGACTATAGCTCCTAGTTTGCAGTCATCTGCGAACTTCGTTAGCCAGAGGCCTTCTGTGTTAGCTTTTACTTCAGTAGATACCAAACAGGAGAGGTCCCAGGATGGAACCCTGTGTTACTCCACTTGTCACTGCTTTGAGGTCAGATTTGGAGTCTGCAACTTTTACAGTGTGGGTTCTGTTAGTGAGCCAGTTGGCATCCCATCTTGTGACGTAGGGATTTCTACCCTAGTTTAATTATAATTCCAGAATGGGGGATGGTGTTGAAAGCCTTGGCGAGGTCAAGATAGGCTGTGTGAGCCACCTTACCCTCATCTGTGGCTTTGGTGACTGCCTCAAAGAAGTCGATCAGGTTCAGGAGGCATGATCTGTCTTTCACAAACCCGAACTGGGTGGGATCCAGAGTTTGGAGGTTATCAATGTCTTTGAGTTTCATGATCATTCCATGGCCTTGCAGACCAGGCTCGTCAGGCTAATAGGTTGATAGTTCCCGGGATCAGTGGTGGCTCCCCTTTTGTGGAGTGGGGTAACTGTTGCTGTGTACCATTCATTGGGCACAAAGCCTGATGTGAGGCTGTTATTGAACATGGTGCTTGTGGGGAGCCAGTTCATTCTGAAGTTCGTGTAAAACTCAGCTTGGGATGTTGTGCTTTTGGCTTTAGAGAGTGCAGCTTTTACCGGAGTAGTTGTGATTACAGGGACTCTGCATTCTTCCTGTATAGATATGGGCCCTTTAGGGGTGGGGTGGGGGGGTAAAGTTAGCACTGAACCTATCTGCCAGGATGTTGGCAATATCAGTTGGTTCTGTAGTTTTCGTGCCTTTGTGCTGTAACTCAGAGCAGATCTGGGTGTTGCCATCTAGATTCTTGACATAGCTATAGAATGCTTTGTGGTTGTCCTTGGAATTAGTGGCAATTTTGTTTTCGTAGTTAGCTTTGGAGGATCTTATAAGGGATCTCAGCTTCTTACTGAGGCTGACCAGGGAGCTCCTCCACTCATGGGATTTTACTCTCTCTCTTTTTTTTTTTTTTTTTGCAACTGTTTCTTCTGTTCAGTTTATGGCAGAGGAGCACAAGATTGGCTTCCTTTTTTTGGAGTATAGTGTCTTTGTTCTGTTTGGGATAAGCACGATCCATGCACTCGTGTAAGTGCTTATAGAGTGCATTTGTGTAGGATTCAGCAGTTGTAGCTGTATTGTCCATCAGCATGGGTGTCATGAAGTTCACCACTTCTGTCTTAAGAAGCATGAAGTTGACTTTTTGGAGAAACGTTTTACTGTGGTTTCCTTAATGGGGGGTGGGGGCAGGATGTGGATATCAAGGGTGATTAGCTTATGATCGGACCAACGAGGAGTTGATTTCAGGTGTGGAACACCGGTCACTTCATGTTGGTAATGACTAGGTCTAGGATATTGTTGCTTCTGGTGGGGTTGTGGATAAGTTGATCCAGGGCATTGGAGTTTATGAATTCCAGAAAGCGTTGAGCTAAGGAGTTGGTACACTAGTAGTTTTCCCAGTTAATGGTGGGGTAGTTGAAGTCGCCCATTATTAGGGTGTTTGGTTGAACCCTAATATTTTCCAGTACATCAAGAAAAGAGGAGTGGGAATCCTGGGGCTTGGTGGGGGATCTGTAGCAAGCTGCAATTTGGATTGCAGTTTGGCCCAGAGTTAGTTGCACTTGGATAACCTCGGTTGCATTATGCTGAGCAACTAGCCTGGAGGTGTGGATATCCTTAATGAGTATGGACACACCTCCACCTTTGGTGTTTCAGTCCAGGTTACATGGCCGAAAAGTGTGATGTTATGTGATCCTATCTCGCCTACATTAGTACTACAGTAAGGCTCGAAATGACTCGACAATTATCGGCTCCGAGGAAACCTTCAAGGAAATTTCCCTCGGTGCCAATAAGGACTTCGGCTCCGAGGGGGAAGAGTCTGAGCCGATGACCCTTATCGGCTCTAATATCAGTGGAGCCGATGAGGGTGACCCGCCTCTCGATGCCCCCGACCCCGGCTCCGAAACCAGAGGAGCCGATGGAGAAGTCTGCTTAGTTTTCTTAGCAGTCGGTTCCGACTGACTGGTCGGAGCCGACGCTTTCCTCTTTTTTTAGAAGGAGATGGAGAGGAAGATAAAGCCTCCTCGAAGGAAGGTTTGATTAATCCTTTGAGGATTCATTGTTTTTCCTCTCCTGGAGGACTCGAGGAAAACGCATGGCATACACTGCACGATTCTTGCAGATGTTTAGCACCAAGACAATAGACGCACGAGGAGTGGTCGTCCGTTATGGACATTTTGAAGCCACACCTAGTGCACTTTTTAAACCCGGAGGGTTTATGCTCTTTAGACATAATCAGGCTACAAAAAACAGATAACCACAGTAAACACTAAAGGGTTTGACACACAGGAACAAAAATATGTATGCCACTAACTTAGTGTAAATATTTAAACTAAAGAACTTTTTTTCAGAAAGAGAAAGGGAAAAAAGGAGGGTCAAGACCCTCTAACTTAAACGGGTACTTGACCCACACACAACCACTAAAGTAGTAGTAACCACAGGGGAAGGCCCCTCTAACTTAAACGGAACCTTCTCTGACAGGAAAAAACACGAAAAGTTTAACCAAATTTTAGAAAAAACACTCGTACACAAAGAATAGCCGTTAAAACAGCTTTTGGGTTTAAATGAAGCAAATACTGACAGGAAAAAAGCCTAATATATAGTACTTAGCCCAGCCAATGTTGAGACCACGTCCAAGCTCTGTAAGCGGCAAACGAGATCTGGGGGATTAGTGGTGGTGCATCCTGGGATAAAGATAGCTCAGCTAATTAGAGGCCTCGCTCTATAGCATAAGCGCCCTCGGCTCCGAACCCATCAGTCAGAATGTAGGCGAGATGGATCCCAAACATCTGAAGTTATGGTGAGTACATAACTAAAAGTTATGAGTTATAGCTTGGTAGTGCAGGGGTGCTCTCTGGAGCTTTGAACCAGGTCTCAGTCACTACACAGATATCGAGGTTCTCCATTTTAAGGAGTGCCTCGAGTGCGTGCATTTTGAGGTTTCGACTTCTAGCATTGAGTAGCATTTACCCTCAGTTTTTGCTTGCCTGTTCCTGTTATGGTGGTGAATTTGTTATTTGAAGCTTGCCTAAAAAAGGCACTATAATAGGGGCAGCTGGAGCCTTAGACAGTATCCGGAATCCCAGGGGCGACAGGAGTAGGCCATCTGTGGCAAAGCATCGTGGTCTGTCGACCATGTCAGCCCAAGGAGACAGATACTGGATCCCCTTAGAATGACACCAGAAGCTTCACCAATTGTTGAAGTCAATCATTTTGTCCTTGTACTGCGGTATCATTCTGGGTGATGGCAGAATGCTACTCGGGGTTAGTGTCATACCTGCCTGGGCTACAAGATCGGAGAGCTCTTCCATGTCTCTCTTCATGTAGTCCAGGGAGGTAAGTTTCAGGTCATTCACACCAGCGTGGACAATGACAGTCATATTTGTACTTGTTGTGGAGTGACCTGAGTGTGTGGTGGATCCTGGCACCTGACAGGCAGCTGACAGTAACCTTCTTCTTGCTTAGCCTGGTGAGTGGGACATCAGTGTGCCTGACTATAGAGTCACCTATGACTACTGTGTTGGGTATGTTGTTTTGCCTTATTGGCTGTGGTTGAGTGGCACACTGAGTCTGTGGGCTTTGTGTCATTTGGGTTGTGTTGGGTGATGGAGGTTGCTTGAGTTTCTGCTTTGGAAGTTTCTGTTGCTTAGACAGATTATTATTGAGAGCCTCCGCAAATGTTTTGCCCGTGGATTTTGGTGGTGTAGATTTAGTGAGACACTAATGTGTGGTGTGGTGCAAATGTTTACCTTCTCATGACTGTCAGTTCAGTCTAGGTTGGAGAGAGCTTTACCTCCAGTTTGGCTAGATAACTGCATTTTTCGCAGGTTGTAGTGTTGGGTGGTAGTAGGAGAGGGTTGTGTACATGAGGCAATTTCTACATTGCCTCAAGAAGCCCAAATTCATCAGATAGGAGAGAACACTGGGAGCTGACCTTTGGACATGCCTGAATAAAAAACTATTTTCCTCTAGATAAGTGAGGAAAGTGAGTACAAGAGCTGTTTAAGCAAGTGAGAAAAGGAAATACAAAAACTGTTTTCCTCTAGGTAATAATGAAGATTGAGTGCTATACTAATTTAGTGCTTACAAGTACTGAACAAGTGCTGAGCATGAATAAGCAAATTTTAAGTGCTAAAACTAAAAATCTGCATCTGCACTAGACTAGTTACAAGACAGAAACAAGTGCAAATACAGGCTTTCAAATCAGAAAGTTGAGAGAGATGGAAGAGATTGCCCAAACTGCCAATACAATGTCTGGCCCAGAACCACTCCTTATATGGTAGACTGGTTACCTATTGCTTACCACTCCCACTGATGAGCTAGAAGGCTTCCCTCCAACACAGGCTTGGGGGGGTGGGGGGGGCTCGGAAGCTTACATACAGTCCTGGATACAACAAATCTGTATCTGGAACACTAGTTACTGGAAAGGTAGGAAACCTGCTTAGTTTTTTACAGAAAAGTAGCAAAAACAGTAGTAAAAACAATTCACATGCAGTGCAAGCTAGCATACTTGAGTATGTAGCAGTATTGGACCAAACGCAGTTTAAAAAATGCAATTAAATTAAAAAGGACTAAAAGCAAATGCAGAAAGAGTTTATTAGGTAGAATGTGTTAGAGATGGGACTGGGGGAGTGTCCCATATCAAATCTACAGTGGGGTGAGCAACTGCAAAAGCCACCAAATTTTAAACTACAAACCAAAAATAGGGAGGGTGGGTAGGCCAAAACAGTTTCAACAGAGATCTAAGCAACAATTAACAAGCTACTTGGCTCTTTTTATATTTGCAGATAGTCAGGAAGGCAGTCTCTCAGAACACAGGTTGCAGCAATTAAATGGCAGAATGCTCCACTTGTTCTTTTATATATTGGGAAAACCAATAGGCAACTTAAAAACAGAATGTATGAACACTATTATGCCATCAAAAAGAAAAAAAATTAGATAATGCTCTTTACAAGCACACTTTAAACTGTGTGAGTAGCATTAACAGTGCAAGTTTCTTTTTACAGTTTATAGATCATGTTCCATTGGGCTTAAATGGAGATAGAGATGGGGAACTAGATTCAGTTTAAATGGCATGTTTTATTAGATGCATGCAGGGCACCAGGGCTTAACAATGGTGTCCACTATAAACCTCTGTTGAAAAGAAAAGCTTATTATAACAAATGTAAATAGTTTATATGTTAGAAATGCATGCTTTATTTAAAATGCATTTTTATTTAAACAATTTTTTTATTAAGTTTAAGTAAAATGAGATTTGATTTGTGTGATGTGTATTGATGATGGTATAAACCTGGGACAATTTTTAAACACTTTGTTATGATGAAGGCCTAATACCTGGGCTGAAAGCACCAAACCAGTGGATTAAAGTTCTTTTTGTGTGATATAGTGCTCCATCACTTGTGGTTTTCTTTTTAGATTGTAAAAATTCCCTACAGAGCAAATAGACTTCTATTGTAAGGATATAACCCACCCACCTCCTGATCTTTCCAGCTTGAAAATGGAGTGTGAAACTTACTGAGACAGCGATACTGCTCAGGGATTTGTGGACACCATTACATGTTTGTTGCAGCTTGTACATTTTAGGTAGCAGTTATTTGCTTTTGTGAATTAACTTTGAATTGTAATCTTCTGTTGATGTAGACACAAGGCTAGGTTCCTGGTTAATATTGGGCTGTTGATGTAGACACAAGGCTAGGTTCCTGGTTAATATTGGGCTATCTGCCCTTGTGGGCCATTTTTAAGCCTAGCTAAGTTTTGGCAACACAAAGGTGGAATCAAACCTTGTACCTTGCATCTGTGAGTTGCACCTTAACCATTATGCCAACCCCAATACAATGCCTGTCATATTTGATGTTGTATTAAGTTCAGGAGTTGCATTTAAGAACATGCATTTGCTTCTCTTCTGTTGAAGTGGCTGTTTGGTCACTCTTCGACATAAATTATGGCACAGCATTATACATTTATTGTGTATTCATGATGAACAGCATGCAGAAAAGTTTTGAAGCTTAAAGATGAAAAATGTCTACACTTTTTTCATTCACATTACTTTAACCACTCCTTTGCATTTAAGGAAGGGGTGGCAGGTCTACATTGTAAAGAGTGCAGTGGAAGTGGGTGGGGTTTAGAATAGGAGGGTGTTTCAGTTGTTTCCCATTGACGGGTTGTTCACCTTACTGTGTGTCTGTTGTGGAGCAGTGGGCCTGGGATTGCTAGTGTGGTTTTTAAAAGCAGGGAAGAAAATTTACTTGAAATGACTATTTGACTAGGGATAACTGGATCATAGGTTCATGGGATGGTACTCCACTGTCTGCCCCAGGGTGTATACAAGCCTAGCCATAATTTCCTGGCTATTTCTTCCCATTATTTAATTCCCTGGATCCCTGTCTAGCAGGGCTACTGACGTGCATCTCCCATCAAGTCGTCTAGGTTCCTTTTGAAGAGGGCCAAAGAGGTGCTCTACTTGACATGTATGGGCAGTCTGTTCCAGAGTCTGGGGAGTCTGAGTCCGGAACCTATCCCTCCAGCATGTTTTGCTCATTGTGATGACAAGGTTTAGATCCCTGGAGTGTGTGGCTCTGAGGGGTTGGGATCAGTGTCTAGTACTAATTGATTTGTAGTACGTTGCCTCATAGATGTCTGTCCCACAGTTTTATAGATTTAGAGCTGGTGGGGAGGGCTTGCAGAATGACTCCTTTTTATTTGAGTAGCATACTGTCTTGTTTCTGAGTTGCATAGATTGAAGTACCATTTAATTTGGCAGGCACCATGATTAAGACTTCTCTTTCCACCCCCTCTTCTTATCTGTTTGTCTTTGTATAACTGGATCGGATGCACATGAAACAAAAGGCCACTGCTTTTTCATTATCCTGTGCTTCAGTGTAAAATTGATGCGGTTCAAACTAGTATATTTTTAACTCTGCTTTTAGTTTCCTATAAGAATTTTCGATCGTTGTATAGTTCCTGTGTGCCAACAGTAATTCCTCTTGTGTGATTTTCTTTCTATGGTTCTACAACACTGAAATTATAGATAAGGAGGTATGGAGAGTGATTCCCTCCCCAAATTTAGGGTGTGTTCAAAACATCTTTTTTGAGCTTCTGCAAAGGTGAAGTTGGTTATAGAGGAGTGTGATGACCCCTGCTTGGAGAATGCAGGAGGAGTTTGTCTGCAAAGAAAAGTCTTTTGTGACGTGAATGCTTGTGTTTATCTACCTGAAGTGAATTCGCATTCTGTGAAACCTAGCTCAAGCTTTTTTTAAATGGCGTGGCTAAAGAAACATTCTATTCATGCCTTAGATCTGAACTGGCTTCAGTTTGTAACAAAATCACCTTATGTTTCTGATGTCTCTGTAGTATTCATATATGTGAAATATTTTCTGCTTAAAAACCTCAGCTTTGGCCGGCTAAGAACTTGCTGAATTCAACTGGACGTATAAGAATTTAAGTACCTTATCTGCTTTTTTTTTTTTTTCAAACAAATACAGTATTTAAATTGATTTTAACTGTGTGGAAGGAATATTAACTGAACTGGAAGATTTGACTCTGCTCTTCAGTTAGTCCCACCCACCGTCCCTGTTTTTGTTTTGGTGTTAATCTTAGTGGCCTTGCAACTGCCCGCCCCTCTTGTAAATTTGTGTTTGGATACTCCTTCTGGGCCCATCTCATTTGCTCACTCAACTGAGTGCAGTGAGATCATATTCGGATTTCAGGCACTCCTACTGTGTACAAAGAGAGCATCTGGGAAACAGAAAAAAAAAATTAAGCTAGTTTCCTGCCTTTCCTGTTAAGTGGTATAGACTATTTGTAGGCTTCTGAGCCCCCAAGCCCTTCTGTGTTGGAGGGAAGCCTCTAGCTTAGTTTTTTTTTCTTAACTAGCCAGTTTTCTAGTTTCAGCACTCAAATCTTTCTTTGATCTCAGCACTTATTCAGAAAGAAAAAAAAATATCTGCTTTTACTGTACTTGTGTTTCTACCTACTTTTATTTTTACTTTTGCATCATCTTAAAAGTACTCAATTGTATTTATTACTGCTTGGTGTAACTCATTCTAAGCCTTTTGGTTTAAACACTTGGGCTTCGGGCCAGTTGTTTTGCACTGAGAGGGTTTGTGGTCTGCACTGTAGTGGCAGAACAGGTATCTTACATCCTTCTAGGTTGGGAACTGCTGATTGAGGGCTCAGTGTCTGTTCTAAAAGTGTATTAATTCTGGTTTAAGCACTTGGGCTTTCAGGCCAGTTATTTTACATTAAGAGGGTTCGTGGTCTGCACTCTTGTGGGAGGAGAGGCTGGACTCTGCCCTTCTGAGCTGGGAATTTCTGGTTAAAGGCTTATAGTGCATGCATATCTGAACTGCTTCTTACTGAAGTTGGTGCGCCTTGTTTGCTGTGGCATAGACTGGATTCGGGCCTGCTGGATCTAGCTTTGTTTGTGTAACTTGAGCACTAATCCAGGCATTCTCTAAAGTATTCAATTGTATTTATTACTGCTTGGTAGTAACTTGATTAAAGTGTAGCTATCATTCTAAGTCTTTTGGATTAAGCACTTGGGCTTCAGACCAGTTATTTTTACATTAGGAAGGTTTGTGGCATGCACTGTGGTGGCAGGACAGGTAGCTTTCATCCTAAGTTGGGAACTGCTGATTGAGAGCCCAGTGTCTGTTATTCTTAAAGTGTATTAGTTCTGGTTTAAGCACTTGGGCTTCAGGCCAGGTATTTTACATTAAGAAGGTTTGTGGTCTGCACTCTTGTGGGAGAAGAGGCTGGACTCTGCCCTTCTGAGCTGGGAATTTCTGGTTAAAGGTTTATAGTGCCTGAATATTTGAACTGTATCTTACTGAAATTGGTACACCTTGTTTGCTGTAGCATAGACTAGATCCAGACCTGCTGAATCTAGCTTTGTTTATATGCTTGTTGTTTGCTTATTTCCCTGGAACGCTAATTCCACCTAATACGCGGCTTCTCAGTGCTTCTGTGGATCACTAGTGATATCTGCATTGCTTACTGTACTTATTTCCTTGTTTCACTTGAAAGAAAGTTACTTTTCGTCGTTTTTGCATTTAAGTTACCTGTAACACATTGCACTTAAGTTACCTGGCACTTGCTCACTAAAGCAATTATATAAGTCGGTACTAAAAATTAAAAGCACTACACCCTCACTCCCACTGGCCCTGGTTTTCAATTATTAAGGAATTCCCAATATTATTCTAGCATGTCCAAAGGTCAGTTGGCAATCTCCTCTCTGGTCCAGCTGGTGAATCTGGAATCTTGAGGCAATGTTACAACTGCCTCATGTATACAGACAACCCTGTCCTCCTCCCAACAAACATGTGAGAGATGCAACCATATAGCCAAACTGGAGGCTAAGCTCTCAACTCAGTACTGGCATAACCAGTCAGGAGGAGAAAGAAACCACACTCACTACAATTCCAGTCTCACATAGACCTACCACAACAGCAAACCAAACACATAATCACACACAAACATACTCGGAGGCTCTAAATAAAGATCTGCCGAAGCAGCAGAGACCTCCAAAGCAGACACCCAACAGCCGCTACCCCAAAACAAAACACGTGCAACACATCCCACAAAGCCAGCGTGCCGAACAGTCACAGCCCTTAAGACTAAACAACACACCTGATACACTTGTAATAGGTGACTCTATCGTCAGGCACACTGACGTCCCGCTCACCAGGCTGAACAAGGAGAGAGTCACGGTGAGCAGCCTGTCGGGCGCTAGGATGCGCCACATAACACAAGCACTCGGATCACTCCAAGGCAAGTATAAATATGACTCGGTCATTGTCCATGCTGGTGTGAATGACCTGAGATGTACCTCCCTGGACTACATGAAAAGAGACATAAAGGAGCTCTCTGAGCATGTAGCCCAGGCCGGTATGACCCTGACCTTGAGTAGCATCTTACCCTCACTAAGAATGTTGCCACAATATGAAGGCAAGATGATCAATTTCAACAATTGTCTTAAGTACTGGTGTCATTCAAAGAGGATCCAATGCCTGTCATCTTGGGATGATATGCTCGACAAGCCACGATGCTTCGCTAGGGATGGCTTGCACCTGTCACCCCTGGGCTTTCGGATATTGGCAAAGGCTCTTGCTACCCCCATAGTGCCTTTTTTAGGCAAGGCTCAAAAGACAAACCCACCTCCATAGGTGTCACAAGGGATAAGAAACTAAGAATAATGCTACTCAACGCCAGAAGTCTAAACCTCAAGATGCATGCACTCGAAACTCTCCTTAGCATGGAGAACATAGATATCTGTGCAGTAACAGAAACCTGGTTCAGGGCTCCCGAGAGCACCCCAGCACTACCAGGTTATACCTCATACCATGCTTTTCGGCCCCAAAACTTGGACCGAACCACAAAGGAGGGGAGTATCGATATTCATCAAAGATATCCACACCTCCAGGTTGGTGGCAAAGCACGAAGCATCAGAGACCATCCATGTGCAACTAACAGTGGGTAAAACTGCCTTCCAGTTTATAGCCTGCTACAGACCACCCTCCCAAACCCTGGAACCCCACTCTGCCTTCCTGAGAACACTGGAAAATATGAAGGTCTCTCCAAACACCATTATATTGGGCGACTTCAACTACCCAAACATAGACTGGGAGCATTACTCTAGCTCCAACACCCTAGCCCAAAGGTTCCTTGAATTTATAAACTCAAATGCTATGGAACAACTTGTTACCACTCCCACAAGAGGGGAAAATGTACTAGACCTGATCATCACCAACATGGGGACTCTATGCTCCAGACCAGAAGTGTATCCCTCACTGGTAAGATCAGACCATAAACTAATCTCACTGGATATTCACATCCCGACCCCACCCCCTGCCCAGAAAACCACAGTGAAAAGCTTCTCTAAAGCAAATTTCCCACTCCTCAAAACTGAGGTGGAATCCTTCAAAGCCCCCGGGCCTGTGGAAAATACGGCCCAGACCGCAGAATCCTTTTATAAACGCATTCTATGAACACCTTCAGGAATGCATGGATCATGCGATCCCAAATAAAACCAAGACCCAATCCTCCAAAGGCAGACGTCCTGTCTGGTGGACCCCAGCCATAAACAAACTATACAATAGAAGGAGGAAGCTAGTAAATGATGGAGCAAAATCCCAAAAAGGGAAGGCATCACTGATCAGTATTGGCAAAAAACTATGGGCACACATAAAATTGTCTAAGGCCAGCTTCGAGAGAAAAATTGCACAAGACACTAAGGATAATCACAAGGCTTGCTTTAGTTATGTTAGGAACCTGGGTGGTAATTCCCAGATATGCTCAGAATTAGTCCAAAATGACAAAAAATACACCGAAACCACAGACATTGCCAACATCCTAGCTGACAGGTTCAGTGCAACCTCCCCCCCCTCCCCACCAAAAGGGCAAATATCTATCCCAGCAGAGTGCTGCCCCCCTGACATCTCAGATGCTCAGGTAAGAGCCGCCCTCTCCAAAGCAAAAAACACAGCATCAATGGGACCACACGGTGTCCCGGGCTGCATCCTACATGAACTTCAAGAAGAGCTAAACCCAAACATAAAACTACTGTTCAGTCTCAGCCTTACTACAGGATATGTGCCCAAAGAGTGGCGTACAGCAACAGTGGTCCCTCTCCATAAAGGTGGTGCCTCAACGGATCCTGGAAACTATCGCCCCATAAGCCTGACTAGCTTGGTCTGCAAAGCTATGGAAAGGATCATCATGGACCTCATAAATAAAGATATTGGGGACCTACAAACACTGGATCCTACCCAGTTCGGCTTTAAGGGCAGATCCTGCCTCTTAAACTTGGTTGATTTCTTTGAAACAGTCACCAAGGCCATTGACGAGGGGAAGGTGGTCCACACAGCCTACCTGGACCTCGCAAAAGCCTTCGATACAATACCCCACTCGGGCATTATAGATAAGCTCACCAGCTTAAATATAAACCCCTATGTCACTAGATGGATTGCAAATTGGTTATAGATAAACTCACCAGCTTAAATATAAACCCCTATGTCACTAGATGGATTGCAAAGCAAATTGGTTCAAGGACAGAACCCACATGGTTAGAATTGCTGGAGCCATGTCAGACTCCAAACCAGTTACAAGTGGTGTCCCACAAGGCTCAGTCCTGGGACCTCTCTTGTTCGGTATATATTTCTCGGAGGTACAAGCCAACACGGAAGGACTGTGGCTGACAAGTTCGCAGATGACTGCAAACTGGGCGCCATAATAGACTCTCCAGCCGACACAAGCATCCTCCAAAAGGGCCTCATAGAAACAGACAACTGGTGCTAGAGCCATGGCCTCAAGCTAAATGCCAAAAAGTGTATAGTCATCCCCTTTGGCAAAAACAAAGTGACCACAAATTACCACATAGGTGGTAATCCATTAAGTACAGAAGAAGTAATTAGGGACCTGGGGACCCAAGTTGATAGCAATCTCTCATTTGACAACCACGTGGCCAAAGTGGTTAGAAAAACATTTTATATAGCCCACCTAATCATGAAGGGATTCACATCTAGATCAGGGGACGTCATCGTGCCTCTTTACTCATCCCTTATCAGGCCCATAATAGAGTACAATGCCCCTTTTGGGATGTACCTTACCAGACACCTGCAGCAACTGGAAAGACCCCAAAAGTACCTCAACAAGAGGATCAAAGGGCTCAAACAGATGCCATATGCTGCCTGGTTAAAGAAACTCCAGCTCTACTCAGTGGCATACCGCCTGTTCAGAGGCGATCTGTGCCTGACATATAAAGCCATGTCCAGCCCGGAATTAATGGACATGCTGCACCTCAGAAAATCCAAATCCCATCGAGCTACGCGCTCGAGAGACTTTAACCTCAGCACTGAAATAAATAGGACATGCTGGAGGGATAGATTCATAACCCAGAGGCTCCCTTCACTCTGGAATAAAATCCCAGTCCAGGTTAGGCAGAGTCCCTCATATCCCCTCTTCAAGAGGAATCTTGAGTGGATGGTAGATCGTAGGTTTACCCCGGGTATCACTTTGTGTCACTGTTAGACAGAGGCACAGTATACTAACCTCAAAAGGGCATAGCAAAATAAATTTAAAATGGGTGGCGAAAGCCAAACACATTCTGGCTAGGCTTAAAAATGCCCTAGGGCAGATAGCCTAGTATGAACCTATAGGCTTTGTATCTCTAGATAGTTGTAAACTAATGGAGTAATAAGAGTCTTGCTTGCGTCCATCTCCTCAAGCATAGTATGAGGGGGAAAATTTATATTAAAGCAGGATCCTACAGTAAAAATAGATTTGCAACTGATGTTTGCACTTTGCATTTATATTACTATGGTTTCTGATTTCAAGCTAATGATTTAACTGCTGTTGTAAAATCAGTGTAGTGAATCGAGTAAGCAACTTACTTCCTCTGAAGTGTCCAAGTTGCTAGTAACGACTCCATATGACTGCAGTAATATAGTTGGATAAGTATAAAATGGATGCTAATTCCTGTATCATGTCAACCCCATGGTAAACTTCGCATCAAAAGAGTAAATGTGTTGCTGGCAGAGTTCTCACTGGACGAAGTTTCATCTTTTCAGTTTTGATTAACATTGGGCTTGTCCTTTGGTGTTTTTTGATCTCCACTGGCAGTGACTTGCATGTTCGTAGGTGTGTACTAGGCTAATGGCCCTGGAGCCTTTACAAACCTAGCCCATAGAAGTTCCCTGGCATCGTGCCACCCAATGTTGGTTCCCAGTGCCTCTATCAAGTAGAGCCACTTGTTGTGATCCCTGGGGTAAACTTTCTATTTCCCATCTACTCAAGATTTCTCTTGAGGCCCAGTGAGGTGCTCTGCTTGACATGTATGGGAAGTTTATTCCAGAGCATGGGCAGTCTCTGGGTTATTAACCTGTCTCTCCAGCTTGTTCTGTTAATTGTGGTAATGAGGTTGAGGTCTTTGGAGCATGTGGTGCAGATGGATCGGGATTTCTTTAGATTTAGCATTTTTAACAGAGCTGGGTCAGTCATGGCTTTGTAAGTCAAGCAGAGATCGCCTCTTAGTAGACTATATGAGACGGAGAATAGCTGGATTTTTTTTTTTTTTGCCTGTCCATGTAGGACATGTGTTTAAGGCTTAGGATCCTCTTCGTGAGGTACTTTTGTGGCCTTTCCAGCTGTTGGCCCTCTTGTGAGGTACATGCCAACTGGGGCATTATATTCTGACTGGCCTAATGAGGGAAGAGTAGAGAGAGGTGATCTTTCTTCCTGGATGCAAAACCCTTGGTAATGAGATGTGCCACATAGGACTTTCTGACCACAGTGGCAATGTGATGGTCGAAGGAGAGGTTGCTGTCAGCCTGTGTCCCCAGATCTGTTATAACACCTTCAGTGTTCAGTGGGCTCCCATCGATGTGGTAATTGGTGGGAACTGAGTTTCTCAAAGGGGATGATGCATTTTTTGGCATTAAGCTTAAGGCCATGGTTTTGACACCAGTCATTCTCTGTGAGGCCTTCCTGTAGGATGTCTAGATCACTTGGAGTTAATGGCTCCCAGCTTGCAGTCGTCTGCGAATTTGGTCAGCCAGAGTCCCTCCATGTTGGCCTGGACTTTTGAGAAGTAGATGCCTAACATGAGGGGACCCAGGACCGATCCCTGTTGGACTCAACTCATGACTGGTCTGCAGTCTGACTTTGAGTCCGCTACTTTCACACTCTGGGTTCTGTGTGTGAGCCAATTTGCAACCCACCTAGTGATATAGGGGTTGATGCCTAGTTTGGTGAGTTTATCAATAATTAGCTGCAGTGGTACAGCGGTAGCGTTGTTGCTTCACAGCAAGAGTTTCTCCTGTTCAATTCTCTGCTGGAGTGCCTTCTGTGTGGAGTCTGCATGTCCTCTCCACGTTCGAGTGGCTTCTGAAAGACGTGTGAATGTGCGTGCATTCGCTGAAGGTTGGGCATCGAGCTGGCAACTCAGCACCATAAAAATCTACTGCCAATCATTAGCGGACCGGAGTTCCACTGTGGCGACCCCTAACCGGGAAAAGCCAAAAAGACCAACAATATTGAGTGGGGAATGGTATCAAAGGCATTGGCCAGATCAAGGTAGGCTGTATGAACTGCTTTGCACTCCTCCACAGTTCTGGTGACTGACTCAAAGAAGTTGAGCAGGACTGATCTACCTTTCACAAAACCAAATTGCGTGGGGTGTTGAGTTTGGAGAGTCCCCTATATATGTGGCTATGTTCACTCACTGTCATGTGTGCACAACCATATATCGCAGCACTTGCTGAACCAAAATAATTACGTGTGTGTGTGTGTGTGGGGGGGGGGGTTAAGGCCCATGCTTCTATAAACTAGCATTCTAATTCTGTCCATCCTGTGCCTACCCCACCATACCAAACTGCAGTAATAACGCTGCCTGCTTCTTCTCTAATGGCACGTAACTCCATTGTAGTGCCACTACTTCCATTCATCCTGACTTTGTATTCTAACTACTGCATACTTTACCACAAATTTCTCAAAGTACATGGTCCTCCACTTGCAAGCTATAGCACAATACTCGTATACCTAGCCTCACAAAACAGAGTGTTGTGCTTTTTAGTTTTTAGTTCTGACTCCTTTTGCCACTTACTGTAACAAAGTAGGAGGCCAGCCTTTGCTGAGAAATGGTGTGCTGCCAGGTAGTAGCTAAAGGTGGGGAAGGTGGATTTACTGCAAGCAAGGATGAGGACGTATATCCCACACCACCTCTGCTGGACCTTTAAACTTGTGGAGGGGAGATGAGGAAGGAGGTGCTGAAGCATACTGAAATTTGACAAATTAAGCAGGTAGATAAGAATTTGCCTTGGCTTCAGCTATTTGCTTGTTCTCTGTATTTTAGCAGTAACGTTTGTATCTGCACTAACTGAAACTATTTGCGTAGTGTTTGTGTTTAGCGGCATGACTATAGGGCAGCATCTTTTAGATTCTTGGGACAAATCTGTAGTGTTTTAAATAGGTGCATGAGCTTGGTCTTTAAATGTACTCCATTTGTTTTGTTGTAGGAGCTCAGGGAAGCTCTGTTACTAAAGCACTTCTGGAAGATGGAACATTCAAAGTCCGTATTGTGTCTCGAGATCCCAACAAGCCAGCTTGCAAAGATCTGGAAAAACTTGGTGCTGAAGTTGTGAAAGCAGATTTAGATGATGCAGAGCTACTCAAGTCTGCAGTCTGTGGAGCGCATGCGGTTTTCCTCGTAACAAACTATTGGGAACACCTCAGTAAGGAAAAGGAAGTCCAGCAGGTAAATGTAGCTATCCTTGTACATAGTATTTTGGACACTTTCAGGGACTGGGAAGAAACTTTTAGTAGGATGGGCATCTGATTTATTTTCTGTTCTTTTTTAAATAGGGCAAGCGGTTTGCTGATGTAGCTAAACAAGCTGGCTTACAGCATGTCGTGTTCAGCGGTTTAGAGAACGTGTGCAAACTGACAAATGGCAAGCTGGTTGTAGAACACTTTGACGGTAAAGGAGAAGTTGAAGAATATTTCCGGCAAATTGATGTGCCAATGACAAGTGTCAGACTTCCTTGCTACTTTGAAAATTTTATGTCTTTCTTTAAACCACAGAAGTTGCCAGATGGAAGCGGCTATTCCCTTGGTATGCCATTATTTGTTCTCATTTATTTATATTCACACATTATAGATATATGTATGTATGTATATATATATATATATATATATATATATATATATATATATATATATATATATATATATATAAAATGTATATGTGTTGAGAATTTTAAATTTGCACAACTCTTATGAAATTAGGTAGCCTTTACTTGCACCTAAACTCTTGCCTTTTAACTTTACCTGTCCTAGACCTCCATCTACAGCCATCCCCAATCACTGTAGCGTCTGTCAGAGAAGAGCTACATATTCTGGTATTGAAAGTCCAGAGCATTTGTCTCTTCAAGATGTGGACATATTTTTCAGTCCCGACTCTTTCAAAAGTGAATACTGGTTCCTTCCCCAGGTGCATCAACTTAACACCTTCATTTAGCAAAAAGCACAATGCAAGTAACAGTTGCAGTTATTGACTGCATACAGCTAACCTAATCGGAGCCCTCCATTTACATTTACAGTACTGATTTTGCTTAAAGAATGCAAAGGTATATTTCAGAGTAAAAGAAACAATTTTTCTTGTAAGGTTAAAACTTTTTTAAAATATTTGCTTGTTCAAAAACGCACATCCAAGTTATTACCTTGTTTAATTGGAATGCTGTTGCATTATCTGTATCTGTAATTTTTTCTTATACTCAAATGTTCTTTTAAAATAAAACTGCAACTGTATTCAGGGACACAAATCCGCAAGACTGCTATAACTTTTAACTTGAAATATTTTTTAAATGGAGGAATATTCTCTTATTACAGACTGAGATACGTACTCCTCTGGATTTACTCTAGTTCCTGTAGTACTTTCACAAGGTAATAGAAAATAATTCCCATGTTGCCTGGGCTCTTGCAGTATATTGTAGGCACTTTATCTGCTAAGTTACTTAAACATTGTCATCCAGTAACAAGCTGCATAGCCTTTTTGCTTGTTTGTGTTTCTTTTGACAAAAGGTTATACTGTGTCACAAAATGTACCAGTAAGCTAGCTCTAATGTTCTTACTCTGTCTGTAGTTACAGCATCTACTACTGCCAAATCATAACCCCTTGATTTAAAGATTTCCTTGAACTTTCAAAGCCTCCTTTTAAAAAGTGTCTTCGAGCAACATCTCCTAACTCTCTCCTACATGTAGCAAAGAAGCAGTGTCCCTATGACTGCCTTGGGGTAGTTAATAGAGCATCTCACTGTTTATCATGTACACGCACACTCTCTAACTTGTGTTCATAGGTAGGTAGGTACTAGGCTATCTGCCCAAAGGCCTACGTAAGCCTAGCCAACAAGGTTCCCTGGCTTTGCCACCCAAAGTTATTTTCCTGTGCCACTGTCTAGCAGCGACACAGAAGTGATCCCCGGAGTGTGTTTCCTATCCACTCATCAAGATTTTTCTTGAGTGCTATTGAAGAACTTTGCTTGACATAGATGGGTAGCCTGTTCCAGAGTATGAGAAGTCTCTGGGACAGGAATCTATCCCTCCAGCATGTCCTATTTATTGTGGTGACAAGGTTTAGGTCCCTAGAGCGTGTAGCTTGGAGGGGTTTGGGTTTCTTTAGGTGTAGCATGTCCAACAGCTCTAGGTCTAACATAGCTTAAGTTTATATGTTAGGGAGAGATCACTTCAGAGTAGGCGATATGCTAAAGAGTAAAGCTGGAGTTTTTTGAGACTGTCAGTATAGGGCATTTGTTTGAGGCCAGTAATCCTCTTTGTGAGGTACTTCTGTGGCCTTTCCAGCTGCTGCAGATGTCTTGAGGTACATTCCAAAAGGGGTGTTGTACTCTATAATGGGTCTGAGTGTCGAGTAGAGGGGAACAATGACCTCCTTTTTTTTTTCCTGGATGAGAACCCTTTTATGATGTGTGCCATGTAGAAGGACTTCCTGACTACTGTGGCGATGTGACTATCAAAGGAGAGACTACTGTCCACCTGGGCCCAAGGTCTCTTATCACGCATTCGGTGTTAAGTAGATTGCTGCCTGTGGTAGTTCATGGGTTCAGAGTTTTTACCAAAGGGGATGACACTGCACTTTTTGGCATTGAGCTTGAGGCCATGGCTCTGACACCAGGCATCTGTCTCAGCGAGGCCCTTCTGTAGGATGTCCACATCATTTAGGGACTTGACTATAGCTCCTAGTTTGCAGGCATCTGCGAACTTGGTTAGCCAGAGGCCTTCTGTGTTAACCTGTACTTCAGAGAAGTAGATACCAAACGGGAGAGGTCCCAGGACGGAACCCTGTGGTACTCCACTTGTCACTGCTTTGAGGTCAGATTTGGAGTCTGCAACTTTTACAATGTGGGTTCTGTCAGGGAGCCAGTTGGCAACCCATCTTGTGACGTAGGGATTTATACCTAGTTTAGTGTGTTTAGCTATAATTCCAGAATGGGGGATGGTGTCGAAAGCCTTGGCGACGTCAAGATAAACTGCGTGAAGCACCTTACCCTCATCTGTGGCTTTGGTGACTGCCTCAAAGAAGTCGATCAGGTTCGGGAGGCATGATCTGCTTTTCACAAACTCGAACTGGGTGGGATTCAGAGTTTGGAGGCTACCAATGTCTTTGTTTTGAGTTCCATGATACATTCCATGGCCTTGCAGACCAGGCTCATCAGGCTAATAAGTCGATTAGTTCCAGAGATCAGTGGTGGTTCCCCCTTTGTGGAGAGGGATAACTGTTGCTGTGCGCCATTCAGTGGGCACAAATCCTGATGCGAGGCTGTTATTGAACATTGTGCTTAAGTGGGGAGCCAGTTTGTGTAACACGCAGCCTAGGATGTTGTCTGGTCCCATGGATGCTGTGTTTTTGACTTTAGAGACTGCAGCTTTTACCTGCGTAGTTGTGATTACAGGGACTCTGCATTCTTCCTGTATCGATATGGGCCCGATAGGTTCTGCCAGGATGTTGGCAAGATCAGTTGGTTCTGTAATTTTCTTGCCTTTGTGCTGTAACTCGGTGCAGATCTGGGTGTTGCCATTGAGATTCTTGACATAGTTATAGAATGCTTTGTGGTTGTCCTTGGAATTAGTGGCGATTTTGTTTTCGTAGCTAGCTTTGGAGGATCTTATAAGGGATCTCAGCCTCTTACTGAGGCTGACTCCTTCACTCCATGGGATTTTACTCTTTTGCAACAGTTTCTTCCTTCTGTTGTACAGTTTGTTTATGGCAGGGGACCACCAGATTAGCTTACTTTTTGGAGGAAAGCATCTTGGTTCTGTTTGGGATACACGACTGCATGGATCGTGCTAAGTGCTTAGAGTGCATTTGTGTAACTGTATGGGTGTCATGAAGTTCACCCCTTCTTTCTTAAGAAGCATGAAGTTGGCTTTGGAGAAATTGTTTACTGTGGTTTCCATAATGGGAGCGGGATGTGAATATCAAGGGTGATTAGCTTATGGTCGGATCGGACCAAAGAGGAGTTGACTTCAGGTATGGAACACTGGTCACTCATGTTGGTAATGACTAGGTCTGGGATATTGTTGCCCCTGGTGGGGGTGTGGATAAGTTGATCCAGGGCATTGGAGTTTATGAATTCCAGAAAGCGTTGAGCTAAGGAGTTGGTACACTAGTAGTTTTCCCAGTTAATGGTGGGGTAGTTGAAGTCACTCATTATTAGAGTGTTTGGTTGAACCCTAATATTTTCCAGTACATCAAGAAAAGAGGAGTGGGAATCCTGGGGCATGGTGGGGGATCTGTAGCAAGCTACAATTTCGATTGCAATTTTGCCCAGAGTTAGTTGCACTTGGATAACCTTGGATGCATTATGCTTGGCAACTAGCCTGGATGCGTAGATATCCTTAATGAATATGGACACACCTCCACCTTTGGTGTTTCGGTCCAGGTAACATGGCCGAAAAGTGTGGTATGAGTTATAGCCTGGTAGTGCAGGGGTGCTCTTTGGAGCCTTGAACAAGGTCTCGGTCACTGCACAAATCGATGTTCTCCATTTTAAGGAGTGCCTCGAGTGAGTGCATTTTGAGATTTAGACTTCTAGCATTGAGTAGCATTACCCTCCATTTTTGCTTGCCTGTTCCTGTTATGGTGGTGAATGTTATTTGAACCTTGCCTAAAAAAGGCACTATAGGGGCAGCAAGAGCCTTAGTCAGTATCCGGAATCCCAGGGGCGACAGGTGCAGGCCATCTGTGGTAAAGCATCGTGGTCTGTCGACCATGTCATCCCAAACGGACAGATACTGGATCCCCTTAGAATGACACCAGAAGCTTAGCCAATTGTTGAAGTCAATCATTTTGTCCTTGTACTGCGGTATCATTCTGGGCGATGGTAGAATGCTACTCAGGGCTAAGGTCGTACTTGTTTGGGCTACAAGATCGGAGAGCTTTTCCATGTCTCTTCATGTAGTCCTGGGAGGTACGTCTTGGGTCATTCACACCAACATGGATAATGACAGTCATATTTGTACTTGTTGTGGAGTGACCTAAGTGCGTGGGTTATGTGGTGGATCCTGGTACCCGACAGGCAGCTGATAGTAACCTTCTTGTTTAGCCTGGTGAGTGGGACATCAGTGTGCCTGACTATAGAGTCACCTATGACTAGTGTGTTGGGTATGTTTTGCCTTATTGGCTGTGGTTGAGTGGCACACTGATTCTGTGCTCTGTGTCATTTGGGTTGTGTTGGGGGATGGAGGTTGCTTGCGTTTCTGCTGTGGAGGTCTCTGTTGCTTAGACGGATTATTATTGAGCGCCTCTGTGAATGTTTTTGTGTTACTATGTGTGGATTTTGGTGTAGATTTAGTGAGATTATGCGAGTGTGGTGTGGTGCAAATGTTTACCTTCTCATGACTGTCAAGTTCAGTCTTAGTTGGAGAGAGCTTTACCTCCAGTTTGGCTACATAAGTGCATCTCTCTCCGGTTGTAGTGTTGGGTGGTAGGAGGAGAGGGTTGTCTGTGCACATGAAGCAATTTCTACATTGCCTCAAGATGCCCAGATTCATCAGATAGGTAGGAGAGAACACTGGGAGCTGACCCTTGGACATGCCTGAATAAAAAACTATTCCTCTAGATAAGTGAGGAAAGTGAGTGCAAGAACTGTTTTTCTCTAAGCAAACCCTTGGACATGCCTGAATAAAAAAACTATTCCTCTAGATAAGTGAGGAAAGTGAGTGCAAGAGCTGTTTTTCTCTAAGCAAGTGAAGAAAGTAAGTACCAAAACTGTTTTCCTCTAGGTAATGAGGAAGATTGAGTGCTATAGTAATATTAGTAACTTTAGTGCTTAAGTTCTGAACAAGTGCTGAGCATGAATAAGCAAATTTAAGTGCTAAAACTAAGAATCTGTATCTGCACTAGACTAGTTACAGGACAGAAACAAGTGCAAATGCAGGCTTTCAAATCAGAAAGTTGAGAGAGAGATGGAAGAGATTGCCCAAACTGCCAATTTCTGGGCCAGAACCACTCCTTATGTAGTAGACTGGTTACCTAGTGTTGACCACTCACACTGATGAGCTAGAAGGCTTCCCTCTAACACAGAAAGACTTGGGGGGGGGGGGGCTCAGAAGCTTACAGTCCTGGATACAGCAAATATGTATCTGGAACACTAGTTACAGGAAAGGTAAAAAAACGGGCTTTTTTTTTTTTTTTTTTTTTTAATACAGAAAAGTTCGTTAGAGCGTCTTCTGTTGAGACATGCATGAATGGGCGTACCTTCGTTGAAGGTTGTGCGTTAGGGCCGGCAACTCGGCACGTAAAAATCAACTGCCAGTCATTAGCGGACCGGAGTTCCGCTGTGGCGACCCCTAACTGGGAAAAGCCAAAAGACACAACATATACAGATAAGTAGCAAAAACAGTAGTAAAAACAATTCACATGCAGTGCAAGGTAGCACACTTGAGTATGCAGCAATATTTAAACCAAACACCATTTTTAAAGGACTAAAAGCAAGTGCAGAAAGAGTTCATTAGGTAGAATGTGGTAAAGAGATGGGACAAATGATCCCCAGATCAAATCTACAGTGGGGCGGGCAACTGCAAAAGCCACTAAACTACAAACCAGAAATAGGGAATGTGGATGGGACAAAACCAGTTTCAACATAGATCTAAGCAACTAACAGTGCAAACTCTAAAACCAAAAACATATACTCCTCTCTGTATATTTGCAGATAAGTCTCTCAGAACAGTGAGACAACAGTTTCAACAGAGATCTAAGTGACAATTAAACTCTATAACCAAAAAAATATACTCAGCTCTGTATATTTGCAGGTAGTCTGGAAGGCAGTCTCTCAGAACACAGATTCCATCAATTAAATGCAGCTGAATCATAGAAAAGCATAAGCTGTCCTTGTGACACTCCCCAAATGTTTTTTCTTTTGCATATTTCATTTGACATGCAGTGAGACTGCTCATTTTCTAGGATAATCCCTTGCTCCCTTTTTTTTTTTGTAATAGCATACAGATGTTCCCAGGTATTCAGTTAAGAAAGGCACTATAAAATGTTCTGTTTGGGCACCCTAAGGTATGTAGTAATTTCAAGAAATTCTCTTGGTGTAGATTTTATTCCCAAATCTCCGGGAGGGGATTTTCTTACAGATGTTGGAAATTTGATGGTAAAAGATGGCTGCCAGTGTACTGCCGGGCTTAAATTAAAACATCCAATGCTTGTTAAAGTGTGAATTTTTAGATGAGCATGATGTCCTTCAAGGATGCATCTGCAGTCATAACATATGGGTTGTCCAGCCACAGGCAGCCCTTCGGTCGGCCGGATTCCAAAGTCTGGGTCTGGCCTCGGCTGATGTCGCACTTTCCCCGACGTCAGAGCTTCTGGGGTATAAAGGCATCAGCCGACGCCATTTTCCCCAGTCTTTCTTGCCGCGCGGTGCCCGAAGCAGAAGCTGTTCGCAAGTGCCGGTCGGTCAGATCCAGAGATTTCAGCTACCGAAGACTTCTAAAAAAGCTAAGTACCCCTTTGGGGACTCTTTCTTGCCTCAGCCGATGTCAGACAAAGTAAATGATTGTTTAACTTGTGGGAAACAAATACCTCATAAGGATTTCCATTCTTACTGCCTACGTATCAGCTTGTTTAGCCTGTGACTCCTTCAAACGACTGACTCTTAGACGTCGGTCGGAGTTTGCAGAAGAGTTTGCAGAAGAGTTTTTTGGATCCGCTTTTGCATATAAAATGCCATCTGAGACTCCGACTACACATTTAGCCAAAAAACGCAAGGAAAAGGACCGACACTTCGGCTGAAACAGAGTCCTCGGTTCTTACTTCTGCCGAAATCATACCTCCGACAACCGAGGCCAGAGAGGCCCCGGCTGAGTCGGCTACAGAAATCCCTACCGAAGAAGCAAGCGCACAAGAATTGTCCGACACCATTCCATTGGACATTTCTACACCTGCACGTGGGGCAGCTAGGCCCCCTGCTTCTATGTCTATTAAGGCCTTCTCCAGGGCTAAAGCAGCTAAAATTTCAAAAGCTGTGCTTGCAAAAGCTACTTCTCAGAGACCTTCCTCAAGTTCTCAGATTCTCAGCCTTGCTGAGGACCTTATATCCATGATTAGGGGTTCCCAACCTCACCCAGACAGGGCCTCCCACCCTCCTCCTGACAAAAGGCCTAGGACTGAACCCCCCTGAACCTCTCTCCTCTGATTACTCCTTGGATGGATCTGATTTATCAGACCATCAGGAAGGGCCATATTCCCCTTATGAGGATTCAGATGCAGAAGAGACTATTCCTTCTGCCTCCCCTCCAGAAGAATTTTCCTTTGGGGAGACTTCTGCCTCCCCTCCAGAAGAATTTTCCTTTGGGGAGACTTTGCACTCAATGAGGGAACACTTTCAATGGCAGGGTCAGGATTTCTCTGATTCTAGAAAAAGACTAAGAACTTTTTTACACTTACCACAGCATAGGCCTTTAGCCATACCACCTGTGCTAACTGTAGTTGATGATGCATATAATGATGTCAGTTCTGCCCCTGATTCTCTTCCCCCGGCCCCTGCCAAACCTGACAGATATTACAGGGTCCCGGATTCTCACTTCCACTTGTATAAAGCCCATGCTGCAGACCCAGAAACTATTTCTCAGGGCCCAAAAGGTGTTGCAGCTGCCACTGCCAAAAAACCCCTACCCTCTGAAAGAGAGTCAAGAGCATTAGAGAGATGGGGAAAAAATGTTTATACATCTGCTACTCTTTCTGCCAGGGCATTAAACTGTCAATTCCATATGATACAGTACCAGGAATATTTGTTAGATCAGCTGAATAAAAAGCTTTCTTCTCCGGAACCTTTAGACCGTAAGTCCCTTCAGGATTTGGTACACAACTCTCAGCAGGTCAGTAATCATTTCTTAAAATGTGGCTGATGCACTGGAGGCTTCATTTAGCTCAGCTATGACTGGGGCAGTAATTCGAAGGCATGCCTGGCTAAAAGAGCAATCCTTGCCAGACCATGTCAAGGCTAAACTCCTAGATGCTCCAATGGAGAAACAAAGTTTATTTGGCTCCCCTGCACAGGAGATTCTAAAGAAAGTGGAAGAAAAAGCAAAATCTGTGCAAACAGTAAAGGATTTTCTGCAGGTTCAACCTCCGAGGTTCAGCAGAAACTGGCCTTCAAAGAATTGGTCCTTTCCAGACACCTCCAGAGCACAGAGGGGCAGGAATAGACATCCAAGAGGCAGAGGTCAATCAAAGGGTTCCTACAGGGGTAGTCGGTGGCAGCCTGCCAACCAGAGGAGTAGTGCCACAGCTGCAACTACAACCACTTCCACAGGACAGACACAATGACTTGACTCTGATTCCGCCTACCAGGGAACAACTGGAAGCACCCTTGGGCGGAAAGCTGGCTTTATTCTCGAAAAACTGGCATTGCATTACAAAAGACAAATGGACATTGCAAACAATAGACAAAGGATACAGGTTTCACTTCCACACTTTACCAAGAAGGAGCAGAATGCCAAATCTTCCACCAAACCAGAAGCCAGAGGCTTTAAGATAAATCCACAATTTACTTCAGATGAAAGCGATAGAAAGGATACCATCTATGGAACAAGGCCAAGGATTTTACTCCAGACTATTCCTTGTACCAAGAAAAGAAAACCAATGGAGGCCTATTCTCGACTTGTCCGCACTAAACACATCTCATTGTGCCAAAATTCAAGATGCTGACCCTACAGCAACTTCTTCCCATGTTGGGCAAGGAGTCTTGGCTGGTGACTCTAGATCTCAAGGAGGCATACCTCCACGTCCCTATACAACCAGATTGCAGAAGACACCTCAGATTTCTTGCAGGATCAGAGCATTATCAATTCTCAGCATTGCCCTTTGGCTTATCTACTGCGCCCAGAGGATTCAAGAAATGCCTGGCATCAGTAATTGCACATTGCAGGCTTCAGGGAATTCAAATCTACCCATACCTGGACGACTGCCTTATACAAGCGGACAACAAGACAAAACTAATAAAGGATTTGGCCTATGTCATACACCTGTTACAGGCCTTGGGATACACAGTCAGCATCCAGAAGTCAAGACTAGTGTCATCCCAAAGGATAACATTTTTGGGTGCGGATCTGGACTCAATAACTCAGATGGCTTTTCTCACAGAAGAAAAACAAAAGCAACTCCCAGTCTACTTCATGGCTTTGACAAGACAAACTCAGCTTACTGCAAGGAAAGTCCTGCAGGCCCTGGGTTACATGGCATCCTGCATAATCTTGATCCCGCATGCCAGGCTGCATATGAGAAAATTACAATGGTACCTAAGGAATGTATGGTCTCAACACAGGCACAGTCTAGAAACCATGATACCAATCATTCCATGCCTGAAAAAGGAATTCCTGTGGTTGGCTCAGGCCTGCCAGTCCAACAGAGGGTTGCCTTTCAACAAACCACAACCAAGGCAGACCATCACCACGAACGCCTCAGACCTAGGATGGGGAGCACACATGGAGGACAAGTGTATCCAAGGCCTATGGTCTCAAGACCAGCTGAACTTGCACATAAACCTAAAGGAGATGCTGGCAGTGAAACATGCAATCGAGGCATTCAAATCATTCCTCCAGCAAGGACATCTGCTAAGGACAGACAACACCACAGTCATGTGGTACATAAACAGGGAGGCACGCATTCCTACCCTCTATGCCGGATGGCAATGGATCTGTGGAACCTAGGCCTGAATCTCAACATCCAGCTGCAGGCCAAATTCGTACCAGGAAAAGAGAATTCACTAGCAGACAGCTTAAGCAGAACTACCACGGATGCTCACGAATGGATGCTGCATCCAGACATCTTCAAAATCATAAGCAAATGGGGAATGCCAGAGATGGACCTGTTCGCCTCCCCACTCAACCACCAACTGAAGAAATTCTGCTCAAGAGTATACCACCCACAAGCCTGGAGGGTGGACTCTCTCTTTCAGCTGGAATGCCCTAACAGTGTATGCTTTTCCACCTCTCCCATTGATGTACAAAGTTCTACTGAAGATCAGGGAGGAACAGCCAAAGGTGATACTAATAGCTCCAGACTGGCCAAGGCAGCACTGGTATCCGCTACTGAAAAGCATGTCCCGGGCGAACTCATGGCCTCTACCCCTATGGCCTCTTCTTCTAACGCAGAACAACTTCAAGACCCTGCATCCAAACTTGAAAACAATGCAGCTAACTGCCTGGAAAATTGCTTAAAACAAAACCAAACTGTATTATCTCAGAGGGTCAAGGACATTATCCTAGAGGCTCGCAGACCCTCCACAAGGAAGACATACTCAGCTAAATGGAAGAGATTCCTCATTTGGAGCGCATCAAAGGGTACAAATTTCACACTGGCAAACCTAGCACACATCCTAGAATACTTAGCAGAACTGTTCCACAATGGCCTGTCCTATTCTATTCTTCCATTAAGATTCATGCTTCAGCAATTTCAGCAGAGTACAACATGGGTCCTCCTATCTTCTCTCACCTTCTCCTCAGACAATTTTTAAGAGGGATCAAAAATGTAAAACCTCCAAGGAGACCCCCTCTGCCTACATGGGATCTCAATTTTGTGCTGGAAAAATTAACATTACCCCCTTTTGAACCAGCAGCATCAGCAGACTTACAGTTCTTATCTTGGAAAACTGCTTTCCTTCTGGCAATCACTTCAGCAAGAAGAGTATCAGAGTTACAGGCACTAATGGCAGTGCAGCCTTTCCTTATTTTTCACCAGGATAGAGTGTCTCTGAGAACCAATCCTACTTTCATGCCAAAGGTGGTATCCAGGGTATCCTTGAACCAAGCTATTCATTTGCCTACGTTCTTCCCTAACCCACAGTTTTCCCCCCTTGTTCTATTGCACACCTTGGATGTACACAGACAACTACGCTACTATCTGGACAGAACTAAAACCAGCAGAAAAACTGACCAACTTTTTGTAGCATATGCAACTGGAGTGCAAGGAAAAGCAATTTCCAAACAGACAATTTCAAAATGGATAGGAAATTGCATTCGTTTTTGCTACTCTTTTCATGGAAAGACAGCTCCTGAAAATATCAGGCCTCACTCCACAAGAGCCACAGCCACCACTACAGCTTTCCTACGAGGGGTGGCTACCAAGGACATTTTAGAAGTGCATACATTTGCCAAGCATTACAATCTACCTTTATACTCCAGATCCCGAGCAGGTTTTGCAACTGCAGTTTTACAGGGGATCTTAACTACACCATCCTTATCTTAGTACCTCCTCCCCCAGTTTGGCTATGGTATTCTACCCATATGTTATGACTGCAGATGCATCCTTGAAGGACATAGTACAGTTTTGTACCTACCATAAATGTAGATGTCCGATAGGTATGCATCTGCAGTCAGGATTACCCACCCTCCTTCCCCTCTTTGGTATTCCTAGGGTGCTTACCCCTTTTTTCAGCTAGCTGGGGGAATCTATTATGGTGTATTTGTTTGTATGTTTAGAATTTTCAACATTTATCCAAATTTAGCCTTCCTAGAGGGCACCTGGCATCTGGGGCAAGAAACACTGAGGAAAATGGCGTCTGCTGATGCCTTTATACCCCAGAAGCTCTGACGTCGGGGAAAGTGCGACATCAGCCGAGGCCAGACCCAGACTTTGGAAATCCGGCCGACAGAAGGGCTGCCTGAGGCAGGACAACCCATATGTTATGACTGCAGATGCATACCTATCGGACATCTACATTTATGGTAGGTACAAAACTGTACTTTTTTCCTGTTGTGTTTTTAACTTTTAAACACTTTTATGCATGTTTTTATTAAATGATTATAGTCACTTGACTCTAAAATTTCATATGAATTTAATGGTAAATTCTGGTGAAATGTTGCCAACAAAAAAGATGAAAGTACTTCACTGATACCTGACTTTTCAAAGCCTAATCATTTTTGTTTGCCATCACAAATAAAAGGTGTAACATCGGCTATTTGCCTCTGCACTTTCTGTGTCTGTCTGTGCATGGTCATCTTTTGCTTTTTACCCAAACCTGAAGGTGTCCTTCAAGATGATCACCAAACTTGGGCCAACTAGTCATGGAAAATATAGTAAGACTTCCCTGGCCTGCATGTTCTTAAAGTGTTTCTCTGGCCTCTTTTGAACAATCTGTTCTCACTGTGGGACTTGAATGATTGACAGCTTTACCTGATCTCAAGTCCTCTGTGTTGGTGGATTAAGACTGCATTTTAGAAAATACACCTCAGGGCATTCACTTCTGTCTGTAGGGTATGATGCATTTGAGAATCTATTTGGCCTTGGAGAAGGATTAGCTGTCCATTTAGACTAATCAATAAAGTCCATTCATCTCCCTGTTTGCCATTTTTCCTGGAGGCAGAAACCAAAAGGTGTTTGCTCTCTGGACGTTCACTGTCCTCTCCTCTTGTAAGTAAAGTAAGTGCATGAGCTCAGGAAGACCCAACAACAGTTTAAGGAAGAAAGGGGATGGCATCTACCGGTGAAGAAACCTCACCTCTAAGAGTTGAATTTCATAATTGACATGCTTGTCCGCTGTTCGCTTAGTGTTTGAAGTCTCCCTGGAAGAAGCTGTTATTGGAGTCTTTCTCCTCTGTGCAAGGCTGTCAGAGTTTCGGGCCTTTATTTTCAGATAATTCTATTTGACTGACCATTCACAGGGATCATTTGTGCCCTAGGATAACCTAAATTTCATAACAGAAATACTGTTGGAATTATCATGAAACAAACCCATTTGATCTTCCTGTTATTCTTGGAAGCAGGAACCAGGGGAGAGAGAGCTCCTCAAACTTTGGTTATGTGCTGTAAATTCTGCTTTTATAGGACACTAATTTCATGAAGGCCAACTTCTTTCTCCTTTTTAGGGAGAAGAGTCTAGCACATGCAAAGCAAACACGCAGCCTCGGGTACAGTTATACAGTTATACATGTTTTAAAATGCATCTCTGTTAATTTTTCAAAAGATCATTTATTATCTGCCTTACTTGAAAAGAGGGTGGAGGATGAGCTCAGTGTAACATTAGGGCTGGTTCCACTTCTGTAAAAGAAAGGAATTTTAAAATATTTATCAGTGGAAAACTGTTCTTATTTTGAAAATTCTGGATCTTGTGTTTGTGCATTTGTATGACAACCATCGCACTTTGCTGCAAGCTTACATCTTCATCAAGCACTTTTATTTGAAGCACATCTTCAAGAGTATGGCTGCCCCTTGCTTCCTTTGCTTTTGTTTTCCTGAAAGTTTACCTCGTGGCCATCTTCTGGTTATTCCTGGCTTCTGTACAGTTTAAGGACGTCTTGGATGGAGTGACTGCTCTTTTGAAATTTCATGTAACATTTCAGTGGGCTGGTGGCAGGGGAAAGTGTAGTTTGGTAGCATAGGATGGTGGTTTGTAGGATGACATTGGTGATCAAGAAGAGGAGGAGGAGTGTGAGGGCAACACCAAGGATCAAATGGTGGAAATTGAAAAAGGGTAATTGTGAGGTGGAGTTCAGGGAAGAGTTAAGACAGGCACTGGGTGGCAGTGAAGAGTTACCGAATAGCTGGGTAACTACAGCAGAGCTAGTAAGGGAGATGGCTAGAAAAGTGCTTGGTGTGACATCTGGAAAGAGGAAGGAGGACAAGGAGACCTGGTGGTGGAATGAAGAAGCACAGGAGAGTATACAGAGAAAGAGGTTGGCGAAGAAGTGGGACTGTCAGAGAGATGAAGAAAGTAGACAGGAGCATAAGGAGATGAGGTGCATGGCAAAGAGAGGTGATTAAGGCTAAGGATGATAAGGCGTATGAAGAGTTGTATGAAAGGTTGGGTACTAAGGAGGGAGAAAAGGACCTGTACTGATTGGCTAGATGGAGGGACCGAGCTAGTAAAGATGTGCAGCAGGTAAGGGTGATGAGGATAATGAGGGAAACGTACTCACAAGTGAGGAGAGTGTGTTGAGCAGATGGAAAGAGTACTTTGAGGGGTTGATGAATAAAGAGAATGAAAGGGAGAGAAGGTTGGATGATGTGCGGATAGTGAATCATGAAGTGCAGTGGATTAGCAAGGAGGAAGTAAGGATAGCTATGAAGAGGAAGAATGGAAAGGCTGTTGGTCCAGATGATATACCTGTGAAGCATGGAGGTGTTTAGGTGAAATGGCAGTGGAGTTTTTAACTAGATTGTTTAATGAAATCTTGGAAAGTGAGAGGATGCATGAGGAATGGAGAAGTTGTTTTGGTACCGTTTTTTTTTTTTTTTTAAGAATAAGGGTGATGTGCAGAGCGGTAGTAACTACAGAGGGATTAAATTGATCAGTCACAGCATGAAGTTATGGGAAAGAGTAGTGGACGCTAGGTTAATAAGGGAGGTGATTACTGATCAGCAGTATGGTTTCATGCCAGGAAAGAGCACTACAGATGTGAAGTACAGAGAAGGTCAGAAGGAGTTGCATTGTGTCTTTGTGGACTTAGGAGAAAGCATATGACAGGGTGCCTAGAGAGGAGTTGTGGTATTGTATGAGGACGTTGGGAGTGTCAGAAGTATGTAAGAGTGGTACAGGATATGTACGAGGGTTGTGTGACAGCGGTGAAGTCTACGGTGGGAGTGACTGATCCGTTTAAGGTGGAGGTGGGATTACATCAAGGATCAGCTCTGAGCCCTTTCTTATTTGCAGTGGTGATGGACAGGTTGACATGAGATCAGACAGGAGTCCTCATGGACTATGATGTTTGCAGATGACATTGTAATTTCTAGTGAGAGTAGAACAGGTGGAGGAGACCCTGGAGAGGTGGAGATATGCTCTAGAGAGAAGACAAATGAAGGTCAGCAGGGCTAAGACAGAATATATGTGTGTGAATGAGAGAAGATAGAGGAATGGTGAGGATGCAGGGAGTAGAGGTGGCAAAGGTGGACGAGTTTAAATACTTGGATCAACAGTTCAGAGTAGTGTAAAAGAAAAAAATGTTCCAAACACTAAAACCAAGGAGAAGCCAAAATCCAAGTAAGAATCCAAATGAAGTTCCACAGAAACCTTTATTGCATAGGTAAGCACTTCGCAACCTCTCCTGGTTGCTTCCTCAGACCGAAACAAACATGCTTAAAAACAATCCCCTTTTTATAATACACATCACATAAGACCCACCAATCCCCGTGGAGAATACAAGACTCCAATGCTTTCCAGATTCAAAGCGATACACACATGTTTTTATCTGATTTAAGAGTGTGTATCTCTTTGAATCTGTAACACTGAAAAATATGGTCTAGCTGTAGTGGACCATAGGTGCAGGACATTGCCCAAACTGTTATCTACATACTGTGTTTGATACCCTCTATCAAGAAGCCTACCTCTTAAGGCTTTTAAATCTGTTTCAAAAAATCTGCTGTTTGGGGTTGAGTCTGGACATCCACATGCCTTGACCTTTCACAATGTTTTTAAAAATGTGTCCAGGATGCATACTTCTATGATGTAGAAAGTTATTGCTGGTGCATGCCTTGTGATGTAAGGTAGTACTAATCATGCCATTGGTTTTCTTAATCTTAATGTCTAAAAAAATCTATTTGGCTGGACTCTACTCTACTCTAATATCAAATTCCAAAAAAGATGTACTATGTTGCAAATCTGTAAACCACTTCAAGTAATCTATACTACCATTCCATAGCAAGAAAAGGTCATCTACAAAACATCTGTAGAAAACCCACTTGTTGCCCCATGTTCTGATTCAAGAACGTACTGTTCTCCCATTGAGCCATAACTAGGTTGGCATAACGATTAGCCATGGACGTACCCATGGCTACTCCTACTTGCAAGTATAATTCTTGGTAGAACATAAATACGTTGTTCTCTAGAACAATCTCTTAGCACAGAGCATATCGGATCAGTGTTACAACTGATCTGTGCACTATTAGTCACCTGCCCTAGCTAGGCCTTTGGAGTTTGGTATTACAGTAAATAATGGCCGAACATCAAGCGTTACTAATGGAAGACCATCCATTGACCTCTGCTCATGTTCTTTCAACATATATAAATCATAGAAAGTGTTTGGAATCTCTTAAAATATAAATATTACTGTCAAGTATTGGTCTTACACAATCTTTTGCCTGAGACAATGAGTCTAAAAGGGGGTAACAAAGGGTCCTTGTGAGTTTTAGGGAGTCCATATAGCTTGGGAGTAGTAGCTTGGGAGTAGTTGGGTTTATCTACTGTAAAGTACCTAAATAATTCAGGTGTAATGCTATGCCATAACATATCATAGAAGAATCCTTAACTCTTGCAACAATCCTGTTTAAAAAATTCACATCAATTAATTTGTATGCATTGGTGTTAATCAACATGTGCATCGAATTCAAATAAACACTGTCCATGACAACCACCGGTCGTCCTTTTGTCTGGCTTAATGATGGTATCCATCATCCTGCAAATATTGTAGTGCTAGTCTTTCTTCACTACTCAGATTGGACATGTTATAACTCTTCTGAACTTTACAAAAATTATTCTCACACACAGTACAAAATGCCTCTACTGTACGGTGATTGTTTAACTCCAAAACTCTGGGCTTCTTAAAAACATTTATTTGTATATTATTATTATTGCCCTTAAATGCATGTCTAAGCATCAATGTTCTAGCAGACATTTTTAAGATAAACAATCACACAGGAAGATTTGAACAGAAATCGTTCGCAGAGCAGGGGAGGTTGAAACGCAAGTTTTAGCAGAAACCAGGCAATGTGGACTTTGAAGAAAATGTGGCAATACAAGGACTGAACTTAGTGTGGAATATATCCAAAAGGATTTAACTCCTGGTGAGTTTTCGTTGTTAAATAAGGGACTTTTGTTTATCCCAGACCAGAATTCTAATGTTATAGACTCAATTGTTGATCTTAAAATGTTTTGTACTGTGTGAGTGATTTTCGTAAAGTTCAGAAGAGTTCATATATGTCCAATCTTGAGTAGTGAAGAAAGAGAAGCTCTACAATGTTTGCAGGATAATGGTTACCATCATTAAGCCAGCAGACAAAGGACTGGTGGTTGTCATGGACCGTATTTTTTATTTGAATTCAATGAATGCATGGTATGTTGACTAACACCAATGCATACAAATTAATCAATGTGAATTTTTTAAAACAGGATTGTTGCAGGAGTTATGGATCATTTGTATGCAGGAGTTGTGGATCATTTGTGTGATATGTCATGGCATAGCACTACACCTGAATTATTTAGGTATTTTACAGTAGATATACAAACTACTCCCAAGCTACACGAACTCCGTAAAATTCACAAGGACCCTTTGTTACCCCCTTTTAGACCTATTGTCTCAGGCCAAGGATGGTGTACTGAACCACTTTCTACTTTTATTGATAAGAACCTGAGACCAGTACTTGACAGTAATATTGAGATTCCAAACACTTTTTTTGCATGATTTATATATGTTTACTGAACATGAGCAGAGGTCACTGGATGATCTTCTATTAGTAATGCTTTGTGTTCGGTCATTTATTTACTGTAATACCAAACTCCATACGCATAAATATGGTGGGTGACTATCTAATAACGCACAGTGCACAGACTGGTTGTAACACTGATCCAATATGCTTCCTGCTAGAGATTGTTCTAGAGAGCAACGTATTTGTTTGACCAAGAATTATACTTCAAAGTAGGAGTAGCAGCAATGGGCACGTCCATGGCTAATAGTGATGCCAACCTAGTTATGGCTCAATGGGAGAACAGTACATTCTTGGATCAGAACATGGGGCAACAAGTGGTTTTCTACAGACGTTTTGTGGATTACCTTTTCTTGCTATGGAAAGATAGTATATATAAGTTGAAGTTGTTTCCAGATTATTTGCAACATAGTACATCTTTTTGGAATTTGATATTAGAGTGGAGTCCAGCCAAATAGATTATTTTGGACATTAAGTTTTTTAAGAAAACCAATGGCATGGTTAGTGCTACCTTACATTGCAAGGCATGCACCAGGAATAACCTATATCATAGAAGTATGCATCCTGGACGCATTTTCAAAAACATTGTGAAAATTCAAGGGATGCAGATGTACAGACTCAACCCCGATCAGCAGATTTTTGAAACTGATTTAAAAACCTTAAGAGGTAGGCTTCTTGATGGGGGGTATTGAACACATGAGGTAAGTCTTGTCCTGCACCTATGGTCCACTACAGCTAGACCATATTTTTCAGCGTTTGCTGATATGCTGGGTTTAGGTAAAGATCAGTATAATACTCTGATGCCAATATTTTATATAGTAATGTGAATAAATTCACAAATGTAGTTAAATATTGGCCCATATTGACTAGTAATGATGAGATTAGGAAAACCGTGGGAGATGAAGGGTTTTCATTTAAAAACAAGAAGTCCTTTAGGAACATGCTGTGTTATCGGGAGGGTCGCCTAATGGTTAAGGTGTTTGCCTTACAAACACAAGGTGCAGGGTTTGAGTCTCAAGGGATAATTGGCTAGGCTTAAAATGGCTCTCAAGGACAGTTAGCTTAGTACTAATCTATGAACCTATGACAAGGCTGATGCAGCGCATATACTTGGTATTATACAACCCTGAAATAGTTACTGGTGTTATACTTGCATCCTGACATTGGTAAGGTGTATACTTTTAGGATAGCAGCAGACTAACACACAGCCAATCTGATATATTTGGCTGTTATCAGATATGTTTCAGTTTCTATGTTGGCAAGACCAACCGTAGGCTAAAAGACTGCATCTGTGAACACACATATGACATTAATACCAATTTAGAGAATAATGCACTGGCAAAGCATATTGCCCTGGTTGAGTCTTCACATGAGTTTAAATTTATGGTCATACAGAGAGTGTATGGTAGTAACAAAGGTGGTGATATAGAGTTGCATAGAAACACAGGAGGTTAAATGGATGTTGAGGTTACACACACATGCGCACACACACACACACATATATATATATATATATATATATATATATATATATATATATATATATGTGTGTGTGTGTATATACATACATACATATATACATACATACATACATACACATATATATATATATATATACATATATGTGTGTACATATACATACATTTTATATATATATATATATATATATATATATATATATATATATATATATACGTATATGTGTGTACATATACATACATTATATATATATATATATATATGTGTGTGTAATATAAATATATATATATGTGTGTGTGTAATATAAATATATATGTGTATGTGTGTGTATGTATGTATGTATGTGTGTGTATGTATATGTATATATATATATATATATATATATATATATATATATATATATATATATAATATAAGGTCCTGGAATCTGAACAGGATTCAGTATTTTGAGAGTATTTACAATGCTACCATTTATTTGATTTTTATGCGTTTCTTTTTGTCCTGATAGTTCCAGAGACCCCTTTGAAACAAAACTCAGAATGGGACTTTGAAAGGGCGGAGGTGTTAATGTTGGGACCAGAATGATTTGAAGAACCATTAAATTTTTCGTGTATGTACCCTGGCTCAAGGAGTCATGAAAATTGTAGAGGCCATAAATCCCAACATTCTGAGACGGATCTTGGCTGCTGCCTGATTCTAGTGGGAAAACATCAGGAATAAAAGTCTACTTTTTCATGAGGAATGAAGGTCATCATGAGGGATGTGTCTAGCAGACAGCCTAGAAATATTATCCCTTGAGATGGGAATGATTGATGTTTTTTTCTATGTTTAGTTGAAAATCCAGGCTGTGAAGAAGGTTCTTGACAAAGAGAAGGGATTCTTAACACTCAAAAGAGTTTACAAAAATAAGGCAGTTGCCTAAATGAGGGAAAAATTGTAAAACCCTATGACCTGCAATATGCTATTACAGAAAAACACTCTGGATTGTCTACAGCTCCAGGAGTGTTTACAAAGTGAAAGCAGAAAACTGAAAATGTGAACCAGACAGAGAAAATTAAAAACAAAATCTGAAATTTCTGTAAATTTGAATGTGATGATTAACAGGTTTTAAGTCTACAGTGATTATTAAATGATTAGAAGGAATGAGGTAACAGACTGTAAAGACAGCATTTTGAATTTTGGAATATTGATATGCAGGTTTAGAAAGGAGAGGTCCAACACAGGTCTCCAGGTTCCCTATTTCTTTGACTCAAGAAATATCCTTGAATAAAATCCCCCTTCTATTTGTTCTAGTGGGGCATGTTCTATTACTCCCTGAGAAAGATTTGTTCCAGAATAGGAAGAAGTGGGGAGGTTAATTCCTTGAAATGGGAGAAGGGAGTCCCACTGCCAGCTGTAACATTTCTGTATTCCTGGGATCCAAGATTATTGATGTAATCTGGTGCCAAAGAGGGAGATGAAGAGATGGATTTTGGGAAAAACTTAAGGTGTTGCCTGGGTGGGAAAGTGAAGAGATTGATGGAGGTTGTCAATCTGCTTTTTTGCACTGCCTTTGGGCTTGGGACAGTCCTTTCTTTTTGGATCTACCCTAACATTCCTTTTTAAAACTTTGTTTCCCTGACGTTTGCTGTAACTGTTTAAAGGGTTTTCTATAAAAGGACCCTGGACTAGAAGGTAAATTTCTGTTGTATTTGGGTATTGAAAAATCTGTGCAACCCATTTGATTAATTTCTTCCTTGCATGAAATGTTTTGAGAACCTCAGCAAAGGAAACTTCAAATACAACTTCTTTATCTGGAGGGGCCATTCAAAATTTTCTGTCTTGACATCCTCTGATAACTTCTGTGTGTTTAGCCAAACAAATATCCACGCAACTGACCCAGTGGTATCAGCAATATCATACAAGCATCTTAGAGAATGCTTTGTAACCCGTGATATTGAGGAAAGTAAAGAGCTCAAAGATGCCTTTAATCCCTTAAGAAGGTAAGCAACTTCTTCCATATTGTCAAAGGAAGCTAGAGGAAACTTTGACATATGTGCTTGGAGATTAACTGTTTGGTTGGCAAAGGTGGGAGAAGTGTATAGCTTCATTCCAAATCTACAACAGGTTTTAGCATATTTATCTGAATGTATGAAGTTGAAAACCATAAGATGATTAGAAAGGCTTGGTTTTGAGTGAAAACCATAAGATTAGAAAGGCTTGGTTTTGAGTGAAGCAACAAAAGGATCTGCCCTAGGGTCTCTAAAAAGGAACTTGTGAGATTGAAAAACCTTGTATGATTTATCAGATTTCCTGGGGGGTGAAAGCTTGCTATATGGAGAGTTGCTGACTGCATTAAAGGCATCTTAGCCACTTACATATAATCAATCTGCAATAATGTATAATATCTCAGTTGGGTCTCAGAAATTTCCTTCTCTTTCCACTTAAATGACTCATTTCGTTCTGCCAAGTGTTAGAAAAGAATAATTCCTCCAATGGGGAATATAAAGAAATATTTTCCTATGACTCAGATTCCCAGTTCTCTGTAGTATAAATCTGTGAGGCATAATCCAAGCCCACTACCTCTAGATCAGAATCCAAAAGGGAGGGAGAACATTTTCTTTTCAACAGTGGAGAAGACCCAGAAGTAGGAACTGAATGATTATAATCATACAGTATAATGTCCCCTTTGGTATGTACCTGTCCAGACACATGCAGCAACTGGAACATCCACAAAGGTTCCTAACAAAAGGAATCCAGGGAATAACACAATGCCCTACACCGATTGTATCAAAGCCTCTTTACTCAGTATCATACAGACTTCTGAGTGCTGATCTTTGCTGGCATACAGGGCATCCCTGGACTTTGTTTTAATGAGCATTTTGCACATCTGCAAAACAAACAGCATCAGAACTACTAGATTAAAAGACCTACATTTTGCTTGCAACAAACAGAACATCCTGGGGGAGACGGATACGTTTCCCAGAGATTTCTCATCTTCTGGAATAGGCTCCCACCCAAGTGAAGTAGAGTTCCTGGGCCAATGGATGGATAATTGGAAATACACCCCTGGTCTGGCTCCTATTTCTCTGATAGATAATGGCTCTAATGGCCATTAGACAATAAACACCCATGAATGGCTTTAAATAAGCCCCTGGCAAAAGAAATATATTATTCTGTAGCATCCTTTAATGAAGGGGTTGAAGAAACAGATGTATGCTCTTCCTGGAAGTCTCTAAAGAAAAAGAACACTCAACATATGGTCATCTCCTTGGGTATCCTATTCCTCAGGCCAGCTCTGCAAAGATTGGATGTCCATCCCTTTCTCTGGTCCCTGCAAGAAAAAGTTCTTCCCTGCCCAAAGCAGATGAGTGAGTGGTCTAGGAAGACATTCTTGTCTCTTGGCTCTTGGCAGCTTTACAAGTAGCAACACTCTTGGCAGCTTTACAAGTAGCAACACGACAGGAGTCAAGAGAAGCTGAGAGATGGTCTTGAGTGCATGAATATAGCCACAGCTAAGTTGCCCATTAAAGGCCAAGGCAGAGAGGGTGTCAGAATGGAGCCAAAGCCTCTCTATAAACTTTTCTTTTCTTGGGGACCAGAGGAGGGACATCTGAGGAAATGGAATCCTGCTCCATAACTTTTAAGTGCTAAAGCCGTAAGTTGTTTTTTCTAAAAGTTAACAGTAAAGAATTATGCCTGCTCATAAGGCCTTTGGGACATAGAAGAGGACTGAATGTTGTGCTCCTCCACAAAGCAAAAAAGACAGGATGTGTGGAGAAATTAAAGGGAATTTAGTGACTATACAAACACTTACCCTTTCTTATAGACAGTTTTCTTGCAAAAAATAGGAAGGAAGTCCCCAGCAAGGTACTTATCTGTCCACTTGAAACTAGCAGACTGCTGAACCTGTGAAGAGACAGCAAAGATCAAGTCTTACTAGTAACCTCACAACAGCAAGAAGATTGCAGTTTTTGGCATGTGTACATCTACGTTTATACCAGCTTGGTCTTGAGCTCCAATGGATGTACATGCACATGGAAGGTGCCCTAAAACTGTGGAAGCTGGCCTGACATCCAGTTCTTGACAAGGTACATTTTGTATAGTTTTGGCTACTGCATCAGTTACATAACAATGAGCATCTGTTTTTGCTGTGATTTTTAGTGACCTTGAGAGACCATATGTTTGTATAAGACTATGAATGGCATGATGTGTGTTAGGTTTGGGAACTGTGATCCTCTAGGCTACAAAGGGGAACTCTGAGGACCTCACTCCATCATATACCATCCACTGGAATTTTCAGTCTAGGACAAGGAAAGAATTGCACTGTAATCCTTAGAAGCTATCACAGAGCCATTATGAAATATTCTTTTCACTCAGTTTATTGTTTAAAAGAGGAACACGCAGCACTTAAACTTACTAATGCAGTGGTGTATGCAGCAACTTTCTTTTCACTTTTAAACATCTGTTCTTTACAAATCAGCTACAGTAGAACATGCTCTATATCAAGATTCTTGATCTACCTCACCAAGAGGATCAAGGGTCTCCAACATATGTCATACGCTGCCAGACTAAAGAAACTCCAGCTCTATTCAGTAGCATACCACATACTCAGAGGTGATCTGTGCCTGACGTACAAGGCCATGTCCAATCAGGAATTGATGGACATGCTCCACCTCAAAAAATCCAAATCCATCAAAACCACGAGAGCTAAAGATTTAAACCTCAGCACAAATATGAATAGGACATGCTGGAGGGACAGATTCATAACTCAGAGGCTTCCCATACTCTGGAACAGAATCCCAGTTCATGTTAGGCAGAGCCCCTCATTGACTCTCTTCAAGAGAAATCTTGACGAGTGGATGGGAGATCGTAGGTTTACCCCGGGGGTCATCTCTGTGTCACTACTAGACAGAGGCACAGTAAACTAATTCTGTTATGTAAATGGGTCTTCACTGTGTCAGTACTAGACAGAGGCACAGTATTCTAAATCTCTTCTGTACACTTTTGTACCATTACATGGGGTGGCGAAAGCCACATCACTATGGCTAGGCTTATAAATGCCCCAGGGCAGATAGCCTAGTACTAAACTATGAAACAAGCAGATAGGGGTAAAGGTTTGAATGAAAAACAAAGGAAGCTATACAAGCAGATTTTGCTATGGCTCCTAACAGCTGCTATGAGATTTTTATGTATTTGGATTTAAAGTCTTTTACATGTACTTGCAACTTTTTATTCCACAGGAGACTCCCTATTGAATGTGATGTTTTCATTCTACTATTTAAACAGTGATGTCAGTTTTATGTCTGAAGCAGTATTTATACTGCAAAAGTGCTCACATTTTTACTATTAAAAGGACGGTGTATTTTATTCATCGCGTTGACTCAATCCTTTTATGACTTCTTTATATTCTGTTAGGTTTAACCTATTATCATCGCTATGGTGGTGGTAGTGTTATGTCCTACACTTTTGGTTTGTCTGTATTTCAGCCAGATACTGCAGAGGAAGAAGACATGAAAATACCCGTACTAGCACCGATGAAAACCTGGATGTGTACATTAAGCAGTAATTGTGTTATGATGAACTGCATCGTTGCCCAAAGATTAAATTTAAGGATGATTGGCTTACTCAGGACAGTGATTGTATAGTTGTTTGCCTCTTGTTTTCTACACTTCATCATGCTGTGTAATGTAGTGTGTGTGTGTGTGTGTGTGTGTGTGTGTGTGTGTGTGTGTGTGTGTGTGTGTATGTATAGGTATGTATGTATAGGTATGTATGTATAGGTATGTATAGGTATGTATGTATAGGTATGTATAGATATGTATAGAATATTAGTCAGCTTTTTTGGTATTTACATTTAAGGTGTCTTTGTTTTGTTTTAAGCTCTGCCTCTAGGGGATGTCCCAATGGATGGCATGTCCGTTGCTGATCTTGGACCAGTTATAGTTAGCATTCTGAAGTCACCTAAGAAGTATATTGGTAAAGACATCGGCCTGAGCAGTGACAGACTAACCTGTAAGGAATATGCCAAAATAATCTCCAAATACTCCGGAAAAAATGTAATAGATGCTGAGGTATGTTGACATTAATTTTTCTTGACTGACGTTGCTGTTTTATTATTCCTGCGTAATATTAAAGTCTTTAGTATGTTGACAAGCTCAGTCCAGCTGGATTGAAGTGACTCTTCAGTGACAACATGGTTAGAAAATGAATAAACCTACAGTTCAAAACATTATTCTTACAAGCTGTTGCATCACTAAAGCTTCAGTAAACTGTCAAGTAGCAACTTGCTCCTTCAGTCACAGGGAAGCGGTATAGTTGCAGAAGGGAATAGCAGGCTGTGCTAGTCATGTGCCAGATATTGATACAGCAGGAAAGTGAAGAGTTACAGTTTGCCAATCATAAACTTGTCAAATAATTTTGCCGATGGGCATGCAGTATTGGGAGGAACTGTTGCCTTAATAACTAGTGTGTTGGATTTGTGAGCAGAAAGGAGGCTTACAGGTGTTGGGAGTACAGAATGTTTTTACGTACAGGAAGGATGGAGGAGTATTGAAGAAACGAGAGAGGAGAGGGCCTGGTGGGTATGCAGCACCCTCTGGGTAATTTCTGTGTTTGTGCAGTGGCTTCTCTTGGTCATTTACGAGGGCTGAAGGAATTTCTTCTGTAGCTAAGGTTAGAGTGCTCTGAGGTTAGTGTATAGAGCTTGGGAGGTTGCTAGCATTTAATTTCTGCCCCCCTTGCCTGCCAACCATCTGACTGCCACTGTTACCATCCCTTCCCCACTGCTAGGGTGAGAGATGTTTGTGGTGAAGCTATAAGGAATACTTTGACTTTTCTGGCATCATTTCTGCTCTGCTAGCTGATGTGTTGGTATTTGCATTCTCACCCGCACCCCATGAAGGTTGTCCGCTACTGCATATCCCTGCTGTACATGCTTCTCCAGTAAGTTTGCCTTGAACAGAACCACTACCTTCCAGAATGGGTAGACTGACATTGGCTCAGACCATTCCTCCACTGTTGTGAAACATCTACTTATGAAGGCGCCATGATGCATAAGAATAAAGCCCCAACTACAGCACAGAAGACCTTTGATTACTGGTTTGGGCATCTGAGTCACTAGTAAGGAAAATGCGAGTCTGCACAGTCACAAAAAATGGAGCTTTGAGTGAAAAATCTCCAGTGGAGAATACGGGAGGAGTTAAGTGGGATAAAACTGATCCTTCCAATAGAACAAGGTAGTTTTAGGATTGCCTGATTTTGAAGGGCTATTTATTTTAGCGCTACACAGTTAAGCCTCATGTACATAACACTGGCAGGAAGGTTATAATTCAAAACAGAAAGGGGGGGGGGTGACAAAGCAAGGGAGGAAGCTCAAGAAATAAGGATAGAATTATTTTTTTTTTCTTTGAAGCAGATTCTTAAGGAGAATAAAAAAATGTATAGAGTATTATTCATAAAGTAGCAGTAAGTATTCTAAGAACTAGCCAACATGAGAGTGGAAAAATGTTGCAAACGGGAATGACTGCATGTAGAGGTGCAGAAAATAGGCAAGAGGAGGCTGGGATTTACTGGTGAACACTGGCAAAAGAACCCAAAGTATTCAGTGCAAGTAACCTAAAAGGGTAAGGTTATAGACTGGGATGAGACCAAAATGACAGACTGCAGGCTAGCATCTGCCTTCCCTACCAGGGATTGATAGTATAGGCAAAGAAAAAGGGATAAGGAATTCTAAGTGAAAGACCTGCTGGTACAGTTTTCTTTTTGAAGTTGGTAGGGTGCATAAAGTATTGCACGACCTATAAGAATCAATTGGATGAGGTTAGAAAAGATTAGGAGGAGACTGTAAAACTCATTTCAAGGGAACAGTGGGAGGACATATGTTTGTCTTCCAAGTATGCAACGTAGTCCAGAAAGTTTAGTATTTTTGCTTGGGAAGTGTTTGCTTGTGTATTTTATACCCAAAGCAGATGCACCAAGAGCAAGGTAGTTTGCGCACCAAAAGCTTCAGAGCTTTCTTCCCTGCTGAATGGTGCTCCCTGACTGGACTTCTTGGAACTAGCGAACCTGCAAGACTGGGCAGATAAGTACCCAGCCGGAGAAGTGCTCAGAAATTCATTATTCTGAAACCTGTGTTTTTGCTGTGAATTTTATGCTAGAAAAATCTTTTTTTATTGCCTGTCATACTTTGTAAGGGAGGTTGTTCTGGATGCTTGAGAGAACTTCTGTAAAATCTGTTTTTGTTTAAATCCTTTTCTACATATTTATGTAGAATTGGTGCATTTAGGGCCAAGATACTGGGTTGAGGGACCCCCCCCCCTCCTCAGAATCCTTATTTCTCTTAGGTTTACCTATTCTCACAGGCTCTGGTACCCATTTTTCATGCTTCTTTTTCAGCAAAACCATGAAGCAGTTGGCCATTTGCCATGTCTCTCAGTTCCCCTGATGTAGCACCTCTTGCAGCTACAATGCATCCTCTGTGGCAGTGAGGATGCCGTCCATGAATAAGGGAGGAACACTCTAGTCAGTCTTTTGGGGGGGGGGGGTTACTGCATAGCTGGACTAGCATGTTTGATTTCTGGGTTACTGTCCCTGCTATGTGCTTTTTTTCAGTAGTTTTCCTGAAGACTCCCTGTAAGATGTTGCTCTCCTGTTTACTGTGGAAGAGGAATACTTGCTAGGATTTGCTAAGGAGTTAATTTCACTGACTACAAATAGAAAAATCTTCCCCTCTCATTCCAATACCGATTCTCTGTCAGAACTGTCAATTTGATTTTTTTTTTGGGGGGGGGGGGTTCTTCAGTGCTTTTTTCTCAAGCTGAATTTCAGAGGTTTCACTTCAGAATAGGTTTTCTGACATCTTACGATTTCATCCTGTCCCCATTAAAATACTGTCTCTCAACAAAAATATTAGTTTGTTGGAAATGGATATTTCATGGCTTGTAAATGTTGCATCTTGTTTTATCAGCTTTGGGTTTTCTTAACAGCGGGTAGCATGCATAACAGTCAGCTTCCTGCTCCATCAAGTCTTGCAGGTTATACAAGGGTACCTCAAGACTTCTTTGCTTTGCAGTTCTAAATCAGAGCCATCTACATAGTGTGGTGGGTTTATAATGCATTTTTGTAGTTTGCAAAGGTGTTATCTTTAGCCTTGCTAACAGAGGCAGCAAGTGTGGCATAAATAACAGGCAAAGTTGTTTGGTTTCCTGACTTAACAGATCCATAAAGTTTGTACATTTTTCTAGCTGCGACATCCCTGTATAGTACCTTAATCATGTCATTAGACTCCGTGGAACCTGCCAACTGTAATATGTAAAGACCACCTGTTCACCCAATCAAAAGCTTGTTCTGAATCCAGGCTAGTTATGAGTAATTGCTAGACTGACCAGGATGCATATTTGATCTAAGTTAAATTACTAAATGTTCAGCCTGAAACACAACCCATCTGATAGCCAGGGATTCCTCAACACTATCTCAAATGAGTGAATGTTTTGTAATTATGGTTTAGGATTGACATCAGTTTTTTTAGGCTCATAGGAGGTTACTAGGCTAATGGCCCTAGGGTACTTACAAGCCTAGCCAAGTTCAACTCTTGTTCCCTTAAGGGGCTAGAGATATTGTCTCTTAAGCAGACATAAATCAATATGAACCCCCCCCCCCCCCCATCTAAGAGGGACACAGGTGAAACTTCTGGGGGTGAATTAGTGGTTTCCCATCCAAGCATCCAAGTTGCGCTAGGGGTAAACAAAGGGCTCTGTTTAACCTGTATAGTAAGCTTATTTCAGAGGAGAGGCAACCTCTGGCAGATGTATCAGTCTCTCTAGCAAGTCCTTTTGATGTCATATGATAGGTTACGGTCCCTAGAGTGAGTGAATCATGTACCATTTGACTCGCGAATGTGCAGCATTTCCATTGAGGCAGGATCAGAAGTTGCTCTGTATGCAAGGCACAGGTCACTTCTGAGTAGTCTATGCAGTACAGAGTATAGTGACAGTGATTTCAGTCTGTCCATGTAAGACTTGCTGAAGACCCTGAATTTTCGAGTGGAACCTTTGGGGTCTCTGCAGGTATATGTTTAGGTGTATCCCAAAGGGAGCATTTTACTGCTGTATTTGGCCTCAGGGAAGAGTACAGGGGGATTATAACCTCTTATTTTGAAAGCTATGCCCTTGGTTATGAGGCGAGTAACATAGATAGCCGCCTTACCACTATAGGGACATGGTGATCAAAAGTAAGGTTGCTGTCAACCTGTGTGCTAAAAATCTCTCACCACTGATTTTAGAGCTTAGGGTGTTTATTACTATGGTAATCTGCAGGGGCATTGCCTTTGCCAAAGGGAATGATGCATTTTTTGCATTGTGTAAGACCATGACTAATCACTGGTTTACATAAGTCTTCATGGTAGAATGTTGACATCGTTTGTGGACTCCGTGTAGTTTGTACCAGTTTGCAGTCATCAGCATACTTTATTAGCCACAGACCTTTTTGTTTTTACCTGTACTTCTGAGAAGTAGATTCCAAACAATAGGAGCCCCAGCACTGATCTCTGTGGAACACCACTGGTAACTGGTCTGCCTGTGGAGATGGGAGTTCCCAGTTTTGACTCTGTGTTCTGTCTGAGCAAGTTTGCAATCCACCTGAGTGTATATGGGTTGACCCCCAGCTGGGTGAGTTTTTCTATGATGCATGAGTGGGGGATTGTGGCCAAGTCTGGTCTATATTATAAGAATGAATGTGCATATGCGCGACTACATAAGTAGACACATAATGCATGAAAACTAAAAAAAAAAAAAAAAAAAGTAGCGAATGGCCCCTAGGGGAAAAAACTTGCGTGGCCGTTTTCTAAAAAAAAGTAATTTAACATCATAAACGGGGGGGGGGGGCTCTGCCCCCATACCCCCCTAACTACATACACCAACTCTGAGATCACACTATAGGGAAGGAAAGGGCAACTCTGTGAAGTTGGCCAACCATCTCCTTGCCCTATGACATATTCATCAAATCGCTTAAATGTGATTCGATGAATGTGTCACTCTTTCCATATTTGCTTAGAAGCATTGTCATGCTTCTAATATACACCCGGCCAAGTCTAGGTAGGCTGTATGCACAGATTTGCCTTCATCCAGGGCTTTGACAATCTCTGTCCACCAGGTTCAACAGGCAGGATATCCTTGGAACAAAACCAAACTGGGTCTGGTCAAGTGCTTGAAGGTCTCCTATATTCTTAAGGTCCATGATGATTCTCTCCATGGCGTTGCAGATAAGGCTGGGTAAGGGTAATGGGTCTATAGTTCCTTTGGTGGGTCAGTGGACGCACCCCCCCCCCTTGTGCAAGGAGATGACTGTAGCTGTTTTCATTCAGTAGGGACAAAACCATTGCTTAGGCTGTGGTTGAAGAGTACCCAATGGCATTGCTAACTCCTGTTTTAAACAATTGAGAACACAGCTTTGGATGTTATCAGGCCCCATAGAGGCTGTGTGTTTCACTTTGGAGAGAGCGGTTTAGACCTGCTCTTTAGAGATACTAGGTGGAAAATAAGTGGTAGGAATGTTTGTGTATATGTGGCGGGGACAGGGGGGAGAAATTTTCACTGAATCTGTCTGCTAGTAGGTTGGCTATTTCCACTGATTCAGTATACGTGGTACCATTCACTAAAAGACCAGTTCAGTGCAAATCTGGGCTTTTTCTTGAAGGTTTCAGATGTAGCTAAAGAATGCCTTATGGTTATTCTTAGCTAGGGATGCTAATCTAGATTCGTAGTTAGCTTTAGCAGATGTCCACCAGGCAGGTTTATTCTATCAGGAACATCTGAGTCAATAAAATTGTATGGGTGTTCTTTCAAGGGCCTTCAATTTCAATACTGGAGTAATTGATGTTCTCTCATTGATACCTGGCCAATTGAATGCCCTTGAAAGAAATTGTAGAGGAGGAATAACATGACATATGTATTATTTTGAATTTGATATATAGATTAGTAGAATTAAGTTCAGTTTGGAATAGGTGTATGCATGCAGTGTGAAAAATATTTTAAGTGACTTGTCATTTTATACTTTTTATCTATTGTTAAAGATAATTTGTGTTTTATAAGTATCTGTTCTTTTAGTTGTACATAGAGTATACAAAGAACATTTAGGCAATATCACTTAAGGGGTTCATTTAATCAGATGCACAATATGACTATTTAAATGTGTGATGCATAACAGTTTGTCTGAAGAAGTTTACACTGCCTAAACTAAAGCGCTAACCAGTGAGTTGTGATACGTTTGTGACGTGCTTTTATCATTGAAACTTGTTTTTTCAATTTTGTCAGAATTTTGTTCCAACTGCTCTCTTTTGAGGAAGAGGGTACAGCCTGTGTTTCTTTGTCTTTGGATATTGATACTCCTCTAGATATCACGCATTCATTTTGTAGTCTGAACATGTGGAAGCCATTATATCCTGGTATGGCTAGTGAGCTCTCTGCAGCCTTGAACCAGGTCTCTGTAACTGTGTAACTGCACAGATGTCTGCATCTTCCAAAACTAAGGAGCACTTCCAGTGAGTGCAGTTTCAGATTTAGATTCCTCATAACCTGTTAAGGTTGTTTTGGGGTATATTTTTACATCTGGAATTTTGTTTTTTGCGACATTGGCTAAAAAAGCAGTATGGGGAAGGTAGCCGAAAGCCCAAAGGTGACAGGTGGAGGCTATCAGCCACATCATCCCAGGCTGACAGGTACTGGATCTCTAAGCCAATTGTTGAAGACCATCATTTTTGTCTGTATCGAGGCATCATCCTAGGTGAAGGTAGAATGTTGCTTAAGGCTACAGACAACACACAATCAACGAGCTCAGTTAGGTCTCTCTTCATATAGTCTAGTGAGGTACGTCTCGTTTACACCTACATGGACTGGCAGTCATAAAAGTGCCTGTTGAGAGACTTAGGTGCATGTGTGATGTGGTGGATCCTGACAGCTGACCATGACCTTTTCCTTATCCAGTCTGGAGTTGGGACAACATCTGTTTGTCTCACAATGGAGTCACCTATGAGTAATACCGTTCGATTGTGTGTTGCCTTGGGGGGGCATATTTTGAGAGACACTGGTGAGCTGAACTGTGATGGATCCTTTCCAGTTTTCAAAATTAACTTTTGCTCCACAAAACCTGGATTCTGGATGTAGTGAGATTACAATCCAGTCTTTCCTATCCCAACTGAGATTTCTATAAGTAGATAATCAAGGCTTGAGGTCTTTCCTTGCTTTGCTATTTTAGAATTAATCACACTTTTCCACTGTCAAAGCTGCTATTAATGAAACTGCTTGGTCACAACTAACTAGTTCTAAGGCACCAAAATAGGTTTATATTGTGATCTTCACTCTCCTCTGGCAGATCTTTCTGAATTTGGTATAGTAGGTTACAAAGCAGGTCAGTGTCTATGGGACTATTTTGTCTCTAGATACAATCCTTACTGTCTTGTGCTGTCAAAGCTCAAGCACTAAATATTTCCAGTGAGCTGGCATAACTTGTTACTGTATTATAATGTAGATTATTTTCTCCTGAGCTGTCAAACTTCAGTTCTGCCCCTGCAGTACCTTCACTTGTATTCTTGTGTTCATCTTAATTGTTGCTGCTAAAAGTTGTTCCCATTTTTCTTCTATAGTGCTTCATTCAGGAACTAGTCAAATCTATTCTCATACACTTCTGTTTTCTAGAATCTGTGTTAAATGTCCCTACACTTCTCATCTGACTTAAAAATTGTCTAGGAACTGTATTCCATCAAACACATACATGTTTGTCTTCCAAATTCTTGGTGAAGTATTGATTAAATGGAACTGTAACACTTAAAAGCATGATCTGTTATAACTGCAGGGTTGAGTTTCCAGTGAATCTAATAAATGCCAGTATTTTTTTATATATAGAAATTTTTAAGTAGTCTGGAAAAAGATTTTTTGTGTGAGCACACAGTGCGGTGCTGTCAGGGCTCTCTGCACATTCTTCATACGCCTACCACACACAGGCACACACACACCACATTTGCCCACTGCTGGGGTTTAATTCCCTTGGGTCCTGATTACACTGAATCTACTGTACACACTAAATTCCAGTCACCTACCTACATTACTGTTAATTTCTGAAAAACTGTTCAGTTTCTCAAACTTTCTGCAGGCTTAGACCTGGCCCACAGTATGTACTGTAACATCTTCTAAATTCCCTTTTGATGACACAATAAACTCTTGATCAGATTTGCTTTCTAGTAGCTCAAATGATTCCTTCCTTAAGGTTAATCGCTGTCCTACTTACCGAGGGGTTCAGTGTAAAATCCACCAGCAAATAGCCAAACATAGTGAGTTATGTCCTGCATCCATGAAAGGTCTTTTGCAGCATCACAATTAAGGCTAGTCTCCTAACATATATAAACAGCTTGTTTTACGTGACTAGATTCATTAAGCTGTACACATCCTATGAGAGTTGTCTGTCCCAGTTTGTAATGTAAAAAGGTATTGTTAAAATCCTATAGGAGACTTCCCTTCCGTCTCCATTTGTTGTATAAAAATGTGACTTAGGACTGTGTGGCTTGTCACATTAGTAACCTTGCTGTGCAGTATAACTAAGAATAATAGAAATTTGATATAAATGGCTATCTATGCTTGTTACACAGTAATTGAACTTTCTGCCACATAAGAGGTCTAAACCTGTAACAAGGCCACTGAGCAGGGCATCTACATTAAGCAAGCAGGTGTTGATTTTGATGGAATGTTTAGTAATTAGGTCATGATTGACAGTTGTATTTTTTTTTTTGTCATGAATTGTTTTGCCTGTAAAAACAAAATTGCACAGGAAAGTGCCTTCATATAGTGTGTGCACGCGGGTGTTTTTTTTCATGATTTGAGTGGTGCCCACCTACCTCATTTTGTTCTTTACCATTTGTTGAGTGTAGAACACTGAAAAATAACTCTATGGATGACTTATTGACAATGATAAACACATGGAAAGTAGCTTTAAGCAGAGGATAGTCTGGTGTTAAGTAATACTTGGGGAACTTAAGAACATTCTTTCGTGTTGGGGATTCCTTGGTTTTAAAGATGGCTGTACTATTGGTTGAAATAAGAGTTGAATTGTATTGCAGTTTCGAGTGGTCAATTGATGGGTTAGGGTTTAAATTTTGGCCAGGATGCAAGCTTTCTTTATTGGCTGTTCTGACCTTCTCTAATGGCTGTTCTGACCTTCTCTAATGGCTGTTCTGACCTTCTCTATGGTTGGACTTACTGTTATTCTAAAAAGTTATTTATTTATTTATTTATTTTTTTTGTCTTCCTTTATTTGCTTTTGTACAATTACAAATCATTCTGACGTTTAATGTGTTTTATATTTTTGTCAGTTCCATGCTTTGGATAGCCAAATTGCATTATTTTTTAGTCCCTTCCTTTTAGGAAGGTTAAGGCTATTCAGGAAAGTTGTACTGAATTCCATTACAGCATCATCTAAGAGGAGGAATTTTAGGAAGTTCAAGTTAGTAGACAATAGGGTAATCAGTTCTAGGTTAAACTTGGAAAGGTTGTGTGTTATATAAACATGCTGTTTTAAGTGGGTGTGTTGAGATGTCTGGTTGTATATATTGGGATATGATCACTGAGATGAGCATTGTACCTTTGGTGGTATATTTGCTAGAGTCTGATACTAGGATCTAGTTTAATAGGGAATTGGTCTTGCTGTAATGTGTGGGGTTAATTAGTTGCGTGAAACCAAATAAGTTCTGCTAGATGTATGGGAGTTGGTCTCCAACCAATTGACATTCATGTCACCTAGTAATGTTTTGTTTGTTTTTGTGGAATTTGTTTTTGTGGAATTTGTTTTTGTGGAATTGTATCCACTGCACATAGTCTTTCAGTATAGCTGTATTGTCGCCAGGAGGGATGTAAAAGAACAGTAATACATATTTATTTATAATTTAATTTCAGGAAAATTTAATGAGCTCTGGTGAATTGAATTTTGGCATTGGTTTATTATAAGGGGAAATGTGGTGGTAGTTGGGAAATATAAAGAGGAAAGCTGGTGGTGATGTTTGTTTTAATATGGTTATGCTGGGAGATGTAAGAGTTTTTAACAGGTTTAAGACAAGTTTCAGTTTGAGAATATCAGGTGTATGTTTTGTTAATCAAGGTAATGAAGGTTCAGCAACTTTGCTACTTGTGCTTCTAACATTTATGGTAGCAAAAGTGGAGTACCGGGGTTGGGGGGGTTGACCATCGTAGGGTTAGAGTAGTTTGTGGAAGAGTATTGTCTTGATGGTTGTGATGGGTAGGGCTGGGATTAGTGTGAGGCCGGGATGGTTGTGATGGGTAGGGCTGGGATTAGTGTGAGGCCAGGATTAGGGTGAATGTCTTCTAGAAGGTTTTTAGTGTGTTGGAGGATTATTGATACTTGTGTTTTTGGAGAGTATTTTTCCACTTTTGTTTTGAGTTGAAATGGATTTGATTTCTCTATATTTGGAGTAAAGGTGAGGGTGTGTTAATAAATAGGTTTGAGATGTGTGTAGAATGTAGGGAGGCAAGTAAGATTAGGTGGTTGGGACAGAGTTGGAGCGATGTTTAGCTATTAGTCATGTTCGATTGAGAGAGATGGCCCAGTAGGAGGAGACACGAACGGAGGATAAGCAGAGGAGTAGCATGATTAAGTAAATGGATCCATATTATGTCTGGTAGTGGGAAGGTAGGGATCAAGAAGGAAAAAAAGTTGCAGGCCAGTAGGATACTTTAGTGGTGGTGGAGTCCAAACACTGATAGAGTAGGTAGGAAATGAGTATCTTCTTGTAAGGAAGAGTTGTGTTGTCCTAGTGTCTATACCCCTCCGCCTCTTAGTGCAAGAAATCTAGACAAAGGCCCAAAAATAGGGCTAGATTTTAAATATTGCTTTTATAAATTTTCGACAGTTGCTAAAATAACAGGATTTGTTTTAACATGCATTTTTCTGGAGAATATGAAGTTTGAAATTCCAATCAATGTCATTATTTAGTGACTTTAATCATCATCTAGTGATGATTTTGTCATAAAACCACAGTTTGAGAAACTTACCAAAAATATGAAGTAAAAATCTGGACATTATGTGAAAGTCTAGACATTTGAGATGTATGCTAATATCTTCTCTAGAATGCAATAAAAAGGGGTTGAAAAGGCTAGAGTATAAGGATGTAGTTTGAAATAAGTAGAAGTGAAGATGGTTTGGGGAAAAATAGATGAAATGATGAATCAGGCCCTGTTAGAGAGAGGTGTGACTATGTTGAATCAATATAGGGCAGAGCAGTATGGGAGTTAGAGGGGAGGTATTTGGGAAGGAAGCTAAAAGATTAAATGAAAGTTGGGAATTGGATAAAAGGAAACGAGTGCTTGTATGATAGTAAGGTTGTTTTGTGGAAGGTTAGTGAATAAGTCATAAGTGAAATGTGTATGTGTGAAGTATAATAAAGTAAACGTAGGGGGATGGAAATTTGGAGTAAGTTATAGGAAAAGAGTAATAGGAAAGTTATGATTTAAGCAGTGGTCTGGATAGTTGAAATAATGAGCTCTTGTGTTGTGGTCTATTTTTGAATATGTTAACAGGTCGAATTGGCATATATTGTCTGGTGTTTTAAACAATGTTTTAGTTTAAATATAGGTAAAATTTTCTTAAATTTCCTGGTGGTTGTGAAATAGATATAAGGATATGTTGAGGATATAAGATGGCAGTATCTTCCATCAATCCCTAATTCCAAGCTGCTTCCTATAAAACAGAGTAACTTTAAACTAAAGTAAAGGAAATAAAGAAGTAAAATACCTTATCTTAACATCAGTAGTTCTAGTTCTCCCAGACACCATTGTGAACAGACTGAGCAGCTAACCAACCCAGCTGAACTGAGAATCCTACACTTAAATTTATAAGTCAAATAGCATTTCCACCAAAATAAATTTAAGAACAATTTTACCTGTGGAACTGATTGTTTTGGGACTGGCCCGGTTCGTCCCCGCTCCGTTCGCCTACCCTACCCCCATTCTCACCCACCCCACATCAATTATATTTATAGCTATACACCACACCCCTAGCCACTCCTCCATCACAGCTATCCAATCGCACAGTAAATCTAAGTATCCCTCACACCAATACCGCCCATCAAACCCTTCTCTACACATCCCAAATTGGATACCACACCCTATATTTGAACTCAATCTCTACCATATTTCAACCCTATCCTAGTCCATAACCCACCTCATAACTAAACAATATGGCCTGCACTTCAACCAACCACCTTCTACACACCCTATTACACACATTAGGCCTCTTATCTCCTCTTCCTGTCCATGCTCTCATCCTGCCACACACATCTTTATATCAGCCTTCCACCACCATGGCAAACTGACTCAACTATCACTACGTCCACTGCTACCTACTCGCCACCAACACAGAGTGACCTCTTCCCCCTCTCCACCACCTTCCTATCTATATGGAAATATCCCCTACAAACTTCGAGCAAACTCCCCCAATAAAATAGTCAAAACAACTCGTAAACTAAACAAACTCTACCTCCACATACTACAAAAACTGTCATGTTGCGGTGACATTCACCCAAATCCAGGACCCAACACTTGCAATAGCACCTATCCATCAAACCCCAATCCAATATATGTTCGACCTACCTCATCCCTCCTAAACAAAAATATAAGAAGCATACTCAACAAAACACATGATCTCCATGCCCTACTAGCCCTATACAAATCTGACATCATAGTATTAACTGAAACTTGGCTTAAGCCCAACCACCACCACAACGAAATAACTGCCCCTGGCTGTGATATAATACGTAAAGATAGGTCAGGAAAAAAAGGAGCGGGTGTAGCCATCCTTTTCCAAAGTCCCCTCTCTATAGAACAAATTGAACACAAGTCTCGAGAAATCCAAGACATAGAACTTATATTAGCTAGACTGAAACTAAACCCCAACAAACAAATCATAATAGCTGGAGGTTATATACCACCAGGCAATAACACTAATTTACTTGAAAACCTACTAAAGTGGTTTCCTGTGGATGAGTGGTTTTCATCCATTCTTGCAGGTGACTTTAACATTGATTGGTCTGACTGGAACAGCCAAAACCCCACCACCCATATTAACCTCCATGGTTTTACCCAAATTATCAATACTCCTACAAGAACAGATGAAACCTCTAAACGACAGTCAGTCTTGGATTGGATACTAGTATCTGACCCCACTCAAGCCCATCTCTCAGGTAGTCTCCCTGACAGCCTAAGTGACCATCAAGCAACATACCGGATTAGGAATCGACCCCACCTAACTAGTCAACCCATTGTCAAGGTCATACGAAACAAAAAATACTTCAGAGCTCAGGACTTAATAAATTCACTCAAATCCTGTATATGGACTCCCCTAAAATACTTAGCACTAGATGAAGCTGTAGAATACTTCCACCTTCCTAAACATCCTGAACTCCCATGCACCACCCAGGACCACCAGAATTAAAACCAACCACGCACCATGGCCATCAAGACACCAGGTCCTTAATGAAAGAAAGAGACAGCCTGGTTGCAATTTCACAAACACAAAACGCCTACCCTAAAACGAAGGTACCATGAACTACATAATCGAGCCAAAAAAAACGCATAAAATTGATAGTTACCTTTCACCCCTTCTCCACTACTACCAAACAATCCACACAACATCCCCACCCACTTTAACAAATACTTCACTGAAAATATCCAATCCCTAGCCAAATACCCAAACCACTAGCACTTGCCCAATGTCAACAGCCCCCACCCTTTCCAATACGGAAAGCAAGAAAGCAATACACCTAGTTTCTCCCTAAAACCAGTCAGTACTAAAACCAGTCAGTACTAAACTCCTCCAAAAAACTGAAATCAGCAACCCCAGCAGTAGACAAACTACCAGCAGAATTACCGCAGAGGCCATAGCCTATCCAGTGTCCATCCTCCTAAACCAGTCTATAACTGAATGCAAAGTACCCAACTCATGGAAAATATCTCGCATAATACCATTACACAAAGGGGGATACTCCCTTGAACTTACAAACTACCGCCCCATTGCAATACTATCACCCCTATCAAAAATTTGAGAGAGTAGTCCACTCACAACTAATGAATTGCCTCCTTCACAACAACCTATTATCCCCATCCCAGCATGGATTCAGACCTTCCCACAGTACTACCACAGCATTA
>NC_056728.1:234891462-234911462 GCF_019279795.1 Protopterus annectens | reverse complement strand
TGGGGAATCTCCTTGCTGGGTCTTCAGTTGAGATATCCTTGCATCTCAGTTCAGCTGCATATCTCTGAGGCTTCCCTTTTTGAAAGAGTGCACACCTCTACCGGGAAACACTGTGGCATTGTTCAATCCAGCAGGGAAAGTATGGTTTGTTCTTGCATTTGCCAGTTCTTTTATGCTGCTCCACTTTTGATCTTGTTCCTGATTTTAGTGGAATAATTATCAGTCATCCATCCATCAAGCTACCATTGAGATGATTTACATATCCATGGTTTTCCCTAGGAGTGGTTATCCATGGTATACAACTTTGTTGCATCTGTTACTATAATTTATGGCCAGCATTATATACTTTACAAGGAATGTTCTGATCTTCGTGTTTCACTGTTGCAGTCATCACACTTGGGTTATCCTGCCAGGGGTAGCCCTCAGTCTGCCCAAATATCAGAGACTTGTATTTGTGTTGGTTGCTTTCGCTTCAATACTGATGTCAGATTGTCAGTGGTATAAAAACAGGCAGGCCATTACATCAGTCTTTCTTGCTGAGGAGCCCGAAGCAGTTTGCATGAGTGCTGGTAGGCCTCTTCCTGAGTTTTCGTTTCCGAATTTGAATCATCCTGAAGTCTTTAAGTACCCCATTGGGGATCCTTTTTTCTTGCTCTAACCGATGTCAAAAACAGTTCTCGCCTGTGGAAAGCAAATACCACATCGAGATTTCCATTCTTACTGCATCACCTGTTTAGGCCCAGACCATGACGTACCTCGCTGTTGGTTTTGTGCTTTGTTCAAAGCCTGAGCTGTTCGTCTTCGGGCCCTTATTGTAGCTAAATACTTTCGTTCTCTATCTCCGTATTCCGAAATGGCTTTGGTAAGCTATCTGACTACCGATCTTCAGAAAAAAAACGTAAGGCTAAAGACAGACCGCATAGGTCCAAAACTGCTGACAGTGCTTCGTTAAGCTAGTCGCCAGTTCTCCGGTACTCAGTGAGGCGCTTTCGCAGCCCCTGATGCCCGCTTCAATGGAGTTGCAGGCTGCTACCGAGACCCATTCAGAGTTCGGTATGCCGCTAGACTCTTACGGAACCTGCAGATGTCTCCACTTTAGATGGGTCCAGATGGGTCCAGAGCTACTGTGCAGGCACCAGCTTCTGAGGAAGTTCTTCACACTACCAGTACTCGACACAAACTGACTTCTTTCCCGTCTTCAGTTCTTTCTAAAATTACCGAGTTTCTAAGGCCAAGAGTACAAGCTACCCCTAAAAAACAGACCCAAACTCGAATGCCTGCTTCCTTGCCACAATCTCAGATGCTTAAAATGACAGAAGACCTGATCTTGCTGATTAGGGGAAGCCAGCCTTCCCCTGCTAAGAGACTTGTCCCCAGCAGCTTTATCTGATCAAGAGTCTGACTCTGAGGTTTCTGAATATGAAGACGTGCCCTTATCTGCCTATGAGGATTCAGATGCAGATGAATCCATTCCTTCTGCCTCCCCTCCAGAGGACTTTTCTTTTGGTGAAACTCTACATACTTTGAGAGCATTTCCATTGGGAATGCCAGGATTATCCTTGGTTGAAAGACTCTGGGAATTTTTAGATTTACCACAACACAGACCCTTAGCTATCCCTCCTGTTCTGGGTGTTGTGGATGATGTCTTTATGGAATCCAGTCCAACTCCTAATACGTTACCCCCCTGCTCCCAAGGAAACCTGACGGGTACTACAAAGTCCCTGACTCTCAGATTTCTATTCAAACCTCCTGCTGACCGTTCGAGGTCATCTCCCAAGGACCTAAAGGAATAAAAGCAACTACAGCTAAGAATCCCACACCCTCTGACAGGGATTCCTGAGCTTTAGACAGATGGGGTAAAAAAGTATACACACCTGCAACTCTCGCCATTAGAGCATTGAATTGTCAGTTACACATGCCGAAATACCAGCAACATATTATGGAACTTATTAAGCAAAAATTATCCACTTTTCCTTACTGTGCAGAAAGTAAAGAATTACAGGAGCTTATGCATTCTGCAAGCCAAGTCAGCAAGCATACCCTGCAATGTGGGTTTGATGCCTTAGAAACATCTTGCAGGGCAGCAGTAGCAGGTTCTGTACTTGGAAGGCATGCCTGGCTTAAGGAGCAGACCTTGCCAGACCATGTCAAATCAAAATTATTGGACACTCCTCTGAACAATGACCATCTGTTCTGCACCAAAGCAGAAGAGGGTTTAAAAAAGATGGAAGAAAAGGCCAAGTCTATGCAGACAAAGATTTTTTGCAAGTACAGCCTCCAAGATTCAGTAGGTATTGCCCCTCAAAACATTGGTCCTTTCCAGCCCCCTCTAGGCCATCTCAAACCAGACCCAGGGGAAATGGACCCCCCCCCCAGATTAGTCTTGGGGTATGCAGAGATCTAAGCAATGGAGTATCTCCACTTCTAAAGCAGGGAGTGCTAAGCCACCCCCTTACGGAAAGAATTCACAATGACTTCTCAACTCCACTCCTCACCTCTGCCCAATTGCTCGTGCCCCTAGGAGGAAAACCTGCCCACCATGCAAAAAACTGGACAACCACCACCAATGATCGATGGGTCCTAAACATAGTATTCCAAGGGTACAAATTATTTCTACACACTGCCAACCCCAAAAGTGTTCCCAGACCTTCCTCCAAACCAGTGGGCAGAGGCAGAAAACCCAAGTTCAGTCCCTGCTCTCTAAGGGCAATTCAGCCTGTTCCTGCAGAACAGATAGGCCAAGGTTTTTATTCCAGACTTTTCCTGGTACCCAGAAAAGAGGGCACCTGGTGCCCAATTTTAGATATATCCATTCTAAACACCTTCCTGGTGGTACCAAAATTCAAAATGCTCACCCTACAGCAGCTTCTCCCTATACTGTCCAAAGATGCCTGGTTAGCCACCGTAGACCTAAAGGAGGCCTGTCTGCACATCCCAATCAGGGACTCCTGCAGGAAATGTCTACGTTTCAGGGCAGTATCATCAGTTCTCTGCACTTCCTTTGGCTTATCCACTGCTCCCAGAGTTTTGACAAAATGCCTGGCTCCAGCCATTGCCTATTGCAGACAAATATTCAAATTTACCCCTACTTGGATGATTGCCTGATTTCATGTGGACAGTCGGGAAAAACTGTTGCAACACCTGACATTTTGTAAAGCACCTTCTAACCTCCCTGGGGTACACTATCAACGAAAAGAAATACAAGCTAGTCCCCAGTCAAGTAAATTTTTATTCCTGGGAGCAAGCTTGGACACAGCAACCCAGATGGCATTTCTTACTCCAGAAAAACAAGGTCTCTGACAGGCTACTTCGCTCAAATGGCCACCAAAACCCAGCTATCCGCAAGGAAAATCCTGCAGGCTGTAGGGTTCATAGCCTCCTGCATTCTACTAATTCCATATACTAATTCCATACGCCAGACTGCATACAAGGAAACTTCAATGGTACTTTTTGGTGCCAACATGGTCAGGACCTGGAAGCTTTCATTCCAATAATACCTTGTCTAAGGAAAATGTTCCTTTGGTGGGCAGCAGCACGCAACCACAATAAGGGACTTCCCTTTACACTACCCCATGCTATCCAAACCCTAACCACAGACTCATCAGACTATGCCTGGGGTGCACATCTGGACGGCAGGTGCATTCAGGTCCACTGGAGCCCATATCAAATTCATCTGCACATCAACCAAAAAGAGATGCTAGCTGTTCAGCACGGTCTGACAGGTGTCAGATCCCTACTCTTGCCGTGGCCCCTACTAATCAAAACAAAAACACCACAGTGATGTGGTGCATCAACAAGCAAGGGGGAACCCATTCTTACCACTCTGCAGGCTAGCCATGACCCTGTGGAATATGGCCTCAGCCATGCATATTCACTTGCAAGCTCAATTCCTGTCAGGCAACCAAAACTCTCTCTGTCAATTAAACCACAACACCTTCAGCCTTGTGACCCAGAAATAGGATACCCCGAAGGTGGACCTATTTGCCTCCCCCTACAACCACCAGCTCAGCAAATTCTGCACCAGGGTCCCTCACAGCAAGGCCTGGAAAGTGGATGCCCTATCCTTCCAACCTATCAGTCTATGCATTCCCCCCTCTGCCTCTTACAAGAGTATTACTCAAGGGAGGAAAGACCAAGGGCAATCCTGATTGCCCCAGACTGGCCACGCCAATGCTGGTACCCACTACTGCGCAGTCTGTCACCAGTACCCCCATGACACCTACCCCAGATCCCAACTCTCATCCCTCAGCAGGAGGGACAGTTCTTGCATCTGCAGTTGCATAGCCTGAACCTTGCAGCTTGGCTTATTCCTTGAATTCTCCACCAATAGCCAGCATAAGCAAGCAGGTCCTGGATGCCATACGTGAAGCCAGACGACACAGTACAAGGAAATCATATGCTGACAAGTGGAAAAGGTATTGTTCCTGGATTCAGACTAAAGGAGCAGATACAACGCAGCCCTCTCATCCTGGATTACCTGGCAGACCTACTCCACAGAGGCCTATTCTTCTCTTCCATTACGATCCATGCCTCTGCCATCTCTGCTCGTTACAGCACTGAGCCACCTCTCCTCTCACCCTCTCATCAAACAGTTCCTGAGGGGGCTAACAACTTAAGGCCACCAAGAAGAGCCCTCACCCCTGCTTGGGAGCTTAACTTTGTGTTGGAAAAGATCACACTACCCCCCTTTGAGCCTGCAGCATCAGCAGAGTTAAAATTTCTCTCTTGGAAAACAGCCTTGCTTCTGGCCATCACTTCAGCTAGAAGAGTGTTGGAGCTACAAGCATTCATGGCTGTGGAACCCTTCATTATTTTTCATGTTGACAGGGTCTCCCTCAGGACTAACCCAACTTTCATGCCTAAAGTGGTGCCCAGTGTGGCTGTCAACCAATCAATTTGCTCACCTTTTCCCCCCTAATCCTCAAAATAAGGGTGAAAGAATCTTGCACTCTTTAGATGTGCACAGACAGCTCGGATTCTACCTTGATAGGACTAAGCCCTTTAGGAAATCTGAACAGTTACTAGTCAGCTTTGCACCAGGGGCAGAGGGCAAGGCCATATCGAAACAAACCATCTCCAAATAGCACACTGTTTCCATTTCTCTTACAAACACCATGGGAAACCACCCCCTCAGGGGATCAGAACCCATTCCACTAGGGCAACTTCAACCTCTACAGCCTTTCTCAGAGGATTCCCTACCAGGGACATTATGGAAGCTGCTACTTGGAGTTCTTTTCATACCTCCACCAAGCACTACCACCTGCCTATCTTTTCCAAATCCAGGGCTGGCTTTGCAACAACAGTCCTGCAGGGGATACTAGCTAGCCTCAACTCTTTACTGCCGCCACCCATTCTTCAGCTTTGGGAATCAACCCAAGTGTGATGACTGCAACAGAGAAACACTAAGAACATAGTACAGTTGTGTACATTTACCATAAATGCAGATGTTAGTGTATTCACTGTTGCAGTCCTGGTTTCCCATCTCTGTCTGTCTTCCTCACTCCTTACAGGGCTGTTGGTATTTACTTTTTACTGGTGGTGTTCTTTGCTCTCCATTTGGGGCAAGAAAAACTGATGTAATGGTGTCAGCTGCCTGTTTTTATACCTCTGACTACCTGACGTCAGTACTGAAGCGACAGCAACTGACAAATACTAAGCCTCTGGTATTCGGGCTACCCCTGGCAAGATAACCAAGTGTGATGACTGCAACAGTGAATACACTCTAACATTTATGGCAAGTGTACACCACTATACTTTCTGTTTTTACTTTAATATAACTGCATTTTTATTTTTTTGACTTTCTCATTGACTGAGTTGACTTGTTGATTGTATGACATGGGGAAGATACTGCCAGCCCAACTATTAATTCTATGTCATTTGTGAATATTAATATGATTTTTATAGAAATTTCACAGAAGGAAATACTGCCAGCCCAGCTATCTGGAATTTTGTAAATCTGTCAAATCTGTCATTTGTAAATATTGATATGATTTGTATAGAAGTGTGTGTTGAACAGGGGTGGCACAGTACTGAGCTTCAAAAATTTAACCACAGTGTACCCTACTGGAAAAGAACAGAAATGTATATAAACTATATACCTTTGCAAATGAATGTTTTGTAGAAACTGGAACATAGTTAACTTGTAAAACGTCAAGAAAATAAGTTGAAATTAATTTGATTTACGATGTACTGTTAGTTAGTTTCAGTGCAGCAAAGAGACAGGATGGCTGGAAGTAGGGTGCTTTCTGCATTGTTTTGTAAGTGTTTTATTGTTTTTTTTTTTTTTTTTGTCTGTCTTCTAGCAACTGTAAACCTATGAAGTCTATGTATTTTTTGCAAGGAGATGTCAAATGTTACAATGGGGGGGGGGGTTGCCTGAGAACTGACGTCAGGTGAAAAAGTGATATCTAATATTACTGCTGGGTTAGCTAAGGCTGTGTATTTTTTGCAAGGAGATGTCAAATGTTACAATGGGGTTGCCTGAGAACTGACGTCAGGTGAAAAAGTGATATCTAATATTACTGCTGGGTTAGCTTGGATGATATTAATTTAAGAATTGTCAGAGAGGGACTGGCCATTTTTTGTCTTGGACCTAGCAAGAACATCCATTCATCATAATCTGCACTTGCCTTGCTGTGTAAGTAAGATTTAGGGCATAGTATGTCTTTTAGATGGACAGGAATATAGTAAAGATTGGTTTAGATATTTTCTGTATTTATTTGAGACTGGTCTGCAGTGTTTTAAAATATTTCCTGTGATTTTGAACTCTGAAGTTACTTGTGTTGATTTACTGAGAATTGTCTTGTTCTTTTATTGAATATATTTAAACCCATCTTTGTGGCTGATATTTGTGAGACCTATTCAAACTCTGAATACTTGCATATGTATTTGGTGACACTGTACAGGCCACTCCTAAATAACCTTGCAAGTTTTGGTCAGACTTCCATTTGTATTAATAGTAACACTGAGTAGGATTGGGCACTCTAAGGGCCTTAAAAGTAGCTGGTAGGTAGTGGTTGGCAGTGGAAGCTACCTTCTAGTCAGGGCAGAAGGGGGCATAGCAAGTAAACCTATGCCAGCCTTCCCCATGTGTGTGTCAGCTACTTGGGCAGGGACATGAAGCGCTGGTTGGACAAAGAGGGTGCTGGTTTTGGCTTGGCCACTCAGCTGAGATCTCAACCTTATAGCTGTGCCAGTGGGGAGTCTTATTGGAGATATGGAGAAATCAGCCCCAGACTGTGTGTGTGTGTGTGTGTGTGTGTGTGTGTGTGTGTGTGTGTGTGTGTGTGTGTGTGTGTGTTAAGGTAAATTGCATTTTACTGTGTGTACTTATCTTCCCAATGTGCATGTCCCCTAGCTGTTAATAGCGGAGGATTGAGGCTCCTTGATTACTGGGCCAGTGCAGGGGCATCGCATATTAATTGGTTGACAGTGGTGGGATAGCCATATTGCATATTAATTGGCTTGTAGTGGTGTGAATATTGAATTCCTGTAACCTGAGTACGGTGGTCACTGAAGGTACTTGTACTCATCAGCCACACAGTGAACATTAAGTATCATATCCCAATTTGTTCTATTTTATTTTTTGTTAGCTTAGTCAGGGAGAGCAGGCAAGCATGTCAGCAAAGGATAATGGTAAGCTGACAGAGCCATTTGGCCAGGCTAAAGGACTGGTGCATACCAGCCTTACTAAGGCAGAAATGATTGTAGCTTTGGGCATAGCTGCATTGCAGACCAGCGATCAGGAGAGCAAGTAGTCTGGCCTTGGTGATGTACAACTGTCAGAAAATGGACAGCTCGACCTTTCCACAGAGGACTTAAAAATCCTTCTGGAGTTGACTTGAGCTTGAGGCTAAGAGTTTGGAAATAGAAGCAGCAGAGAATGAGACACCTGGAGGCCGGGGAGAAACTGAGCAGACACCTGGAGGTAATGGGGAAGGGAGTAACCAAACCCCAAAAGCAACAAAGGTCAGTAAATTTTCTTCCACAATTTACAGAGGGGAATAATTTTGGTAGTTTCATTCATAACTAAGTTCGCAGATGACTGCAAACTAGGAGCCATAGTAAAGTCACCAAATGATGGACATCTTACAGAAGGGCCTCACTGAGATAGATGCCTGGTGTTAGAGCCATGGTCTCAAGCTCAATGCCAAAAAGTGATGTGTCATCCCCTTTGGTAAAAACTCTGTACCCATGAACTACCACATAGGCAGCAATGTACTTAACACCGAATGCGTGATGAGACCTTGGGACTCAGGTGGACAGTAGTCTCTCCTTTGATAGTCATCACCACAGTAGATAGGAAGTCCTACATGGCACACATCAAAAAAGGGTTCTCATCCAGGAAAAAAATAGATCATTGTTCCCCTCTACTCATCACTCATTGTACACTTTGTAGAGTACAATGCCCCTTTTGGAATGTACCTCACAAGACATCTGCAGCAGCTGGAAAGGCCACAGAAGTACCTCGCAAAGAGGATTACTGGCCTCAAACAAATGCCCTACACTGACCGCCTTCAAAACTCCAGCTTTACTCCGTAGCATATCGCCTACTCCGAGGTGATCTCCGCGTAATATATAAAACTAAGTCAAACCCAGAGCTGTTGGACATGCTACACCTAAAGAAATCCCAATCCCTCAGAGCTACACACTCTAGGGACCTACACCTTGTCACTACAATAAACAGGACATGCTGGAGGGATAGATTCCTGTCCCAGAGACTACTCTAACAAGCTACCCATCTATGTCGAGCAAAGTTCTTCATTAGCACTCTTCAAGAAGAATCTTGAGTGGATGGGAAATAGGAAATACACCCTGGGGATCACTTCTGTGTCTCTGCTGGACAGTGGCACAGGAAGATAACTTTCTTGGGTGGCGTAAGCTATGGAACCTTCCTGGCTAGGCTTACGTAGGCCCTTGGGCCGATAACCTAGTATCTACCTATGAACCTATATGTTTTGAAAGTGTATGTAAACAGTATAATGTTGACAAAGGGCTCTGGATACAGTTCATTACCCCCTTACTCCACGGTAAAGCTGCAATTGGTATTTCTAAATTGTCTGATGCTGATTGTTTAAATTTTACTATTGTAAAGAACTGTCTTTTTAGAATGCTTTAAGTTAACTCCTGAAGCTTACAGGAAAACGTTTCATGAGCACAGGCACAAGGCAGATGAAAGTGTGTGTGTGTGAGAGAATATGTTGTTGAACTAAGCACTTTCAAAAGGTGGGTGAGTGGGATGTCAGGTCACCACTTTTGAAGGGGTGGCAAACCTTTTGGTGATGGAACAAGCTCTTAGCACTTTGCCTGAGGGTATAAGAATCTGGTTAGCTGACAGACAATGCAATACTGCAGATGAGTTTGGGAAGAAGGGAGACATATACCTAGGAAGCAGGGCATCACTGCACAGGAAAGGGACACCCAGAGCTGCTCATGGGTCTAAGGGAACCCATGGTGGGCAGCCCAGACTGCCTCAACAGAGTCTGCCAGTAGCAAGGGAAGCCACTAGTCCAGGTGCATGTCCAGGACCAAGGGTTAAATGCTTTAAATGCAACCAGTGCTGCCATGTAACCTATAGATCTCCACAGAGATAAGGTGGGGAACAAAAGGTGGGAAAGTCAGTAAGTGGGAATGACAAAATGCCAGCAGTAAGTTGTCTCGACAAGTGTACCAAACTATCACAAGAGGTTATGTCCTATCTTAGTAGATGGAAAAGAGGCCACTGCTAAGAGAGAGAGCCTCTGACCTAACCAATGTGAATCCTGAAATGGTTACAAAGGAGCACTACTTACTTCGGAAGTCTACTCCAGTCAGAGCTTTAGGAGGGACCCCATTCAGACCTTTTGCTAGGGTTAACTTTGACTGGGACAGTGGGAAAGGAAGCCGGCAAGTAGGTTTGTTTGGGGATAGCCCTGCAGATGTCCTGATAGGGAAAGATTTTGATAATGCAGTACTGTGTTTGCATGCAGTTATACACAGTCAGACTTTGAGACAAGCAACGTGCGTCTAGTAGCCTGGGGGAGACCTAGACAGACCACACACTTCTAACCAGGACTGGTGAGGCGATACTTCAGGGAGGGAGTTACCCAGTAGCAGTGAGACTGAAGGTGAGCCACAGCTGCTTGTGGGTACCGATGTTCCCTTGGACAGTGACTGCAAGGGCAGAGGTGAGTAGTAATACCCGGGGTGACAGTGAGGCAGCGCTGTCGGAGAATACCAGAATTGCTGTGGAAGGGGAGCTAGGAGGGGTTGGCTCAACTCCCAGATCCTGCATTACAAGGCCTGAGGGAGGTAGCTAGTGAGGCACCTGATTCTCAAGGGAAGGAGTAATCTGTATACTAGGACAAAGGGTCACTGTACAGAGAGTGGAAAGGGTCACTGTACAGAGAGTGGACCCCTGAGGGAGGGCTAAAGGGTGAGAGAATACAGCAGTTGGTAGTGCTCAGAGCCTACCGTCTGGCACTTCTAGTCGTAGCCCATGATATTCCCTTTGCAGTCATAATGGGCATAAAGCATACAAAGAGCCTTATTATGCAGAACTTTTATTGGCCTGGGATTTCCAGAGATGCAACAGGGTACTGGAGGACCTCTGAGCACTGCCAAAAGGTAGGCAAGAGACAAGGTGATTGATACCTTTGCCTGTGATTGAGGAGCCATTTCAGAGGGTAGTTATGGATATTGTGGGGCCTCTAAGTACCCCAAATTTCACAGGGAAAAGTATATCCTAGTAGTAGTAGTAGTAGATTATACTACCAGATACCCTGAGGCAGTGCCTCTGTCCTCCATTGAGGCAAAGAAGGTGGCAAATGCTTTGTTAGAGATTTTCAGCAAGGTAGGTTAACCATAAGAAATACTGACAGAGGTGCCAGTTTCATGTCAGACCTGCTGGCTTTTCTGTGGAAGCACTGTGAGGTGAAGCACCTAAAGACTACCCCCTACCATCTCCAGACTAATAGTCTTGTTAAGAGGTTAAACACTACACTCAAGACGATGCTACAGGCATTTGCAGACCAGTTTGAGGGATTGGGATAAATATTTGCTCCATCTGTTTGCGTACAGAGAGATGCCCCAGGAAATCCACAGGATGTTATGTGATCCTATCTCGCCTACATTCTGACTGATGGGTTCGGAGCCGATCCTCGGCTCCGACTCGGCACGCTTATGCCAAAGAGCGAAGTCTCTTATTGGCTGAGCTTACTATATCCCAGGATGCACCACTACCAGTCCCCCAGATCTCGTTTGCCGCTAACAAGCAAAGACGTGGTCTCGAGCTTGGCTGAGCTAAGTAGTGTTTTTTTTTTCACTTACTTTCCTGTCAGGGATTTCCTAAAATTCAACAAAAACCTGTTTTAACAGCTATCTCGTGTTTGTTGTGTATGAGTGAATATTTTTTGTGGTAAAATATTTGTGTGGTGATTGTGTATTGTCTGACTAGAGGTCCCATTTGAGTTGAAGGGCCTTCCCCTGTCAGTCCGTTGTCATTCAAGTCCCGTTTTTAGTCTTAGGGTTCTTGGATACCTTTAGTTGTTTTTTCTATTGTGTCAGTCTTGTTTAAAGAAAAAGAAAAAGAAGAATTTTTTCTATGATAGTTAGTGTATTTGCTGTTCACCAGTTTGGTTGCCATAATGTCACAGGCTCCTAGGCCTTCAGGGTTTAAGAAGTGCACTAAGTGTAGTTTCAAGATGTCAATTACAGATGACCATTCTCTCTGTGTGTACTGTTTGGGCGCCAAACATTTGCAGGAGTCCTGTAGCGTGTGCCACGCGTTTTCCTCGAGGGTCCTCCAAGAGAGGAAAAATAAACTTATTTTAAAAGGCCTTATTAAACCCTCATTTGAAGAGGCATTAGCTTCCTCTCCTTCTCCTGCAAAGAAGAAAAGGGCGTCGGCTCCGACCAGCCCGTCTGATCCGACCGCCAAAAGACATAGGCAGGCTTCTCCTTCGGCTCCACGGACTTCGGAGCTGAGGGCGGAATGGTCTGCCTCGATTCCTCTGGGTTCGGAGCCGACGGCTGGGGCCTCGAGAGGCGGGTCATCTTCATCGGCTCCACTGATCTTGGAGCCGATGAAGGTTGTCCGCTCAGACACTTCCTCCTCGGCGCCGAAGCCCTCTTCGGCACCGATCGAAATTGGTTTGGACACTCCGTCGGCGCCGATAATTATCGAGTCGATTCGGAGCCGGTCCCCTAGTCCCTTGGAGCCGTTGGAGAGGCCTACTTGGACCCGTTCGATCTCTTCCAGGTCATCAAGGATGTCAGATTCGGACATAGACAGGGTACTCCAAAGACTTTTCCAGTCCCCAGTCTTTCAGAAATTTGTTTCGGCTCCGACCCAATTGGCTTCGGAGCCGATAGCCCATTCCATTGCCATTCCTCCTCCGACCGCCCGGCTCCGTCGGAGCAGGTGCTGATGGAGCCAGTAAAGATCCTAGGGTCGGCTCCGACCCTTACTCCAACCCGGCCTTGGTCCGAGTTTAGCACACGGACTTCTTCGGCCGGGCCGGTGACGTTTGGGACCAATGCTCGGTTCCAAGCCTCCCTCTCGGTGCCCGGCCTTGGGACTTCCGTCTGCTATCATGGCTCGGAGACTGGACCCTCCCAGGATTCTGGGGTCCGGCCTTCAGAGCTATGAGAGTGCCTTGGCCAAATCTTCTTCGGCCATCTCTACGGCTTTACCGGCACCTTCCCTGGGCATGGAGACTGGGTCTTTGGCAGTTCCCCTGTCTCTAGGCAGCGGAGCCCCGGGGCCTGGGGTTACCCCACTGGGGTTCCCCTCCTCCTGAGGGTCTTTGAGTTGTCTTCGGAGGAGCCCCCAAGGAAGAGATCATGCAAGAGGAAGCACGTGGACTTCCCCGATGAGTCTCTTACATCGGACACTGATCTCGATGATGCGGAGGGATCCCCAAAGTCGTCCTCGGATGATGTCTCATTTGCAGACATTCTAGAGATCCTCAAGCAACTAGGCGGCTGGAATTCCAAACCCCCCTCCGCTGATGAGTCGGTGTTCCTCAAGGCCTTCGGGGCTCAGCCCTCCGCCTCCTGGGTGTCTCCGCCCTTCGAGCTCCTGGATTTGGTTTGTCGGAGGGCGTGGGAACATCCAGATACTGTGGAACCAGTGCCTTCTCGCCCTAACAAATTTTTGTCTGCCCCACCCGAGAAGGAGTTCTTAACGAAAGGCGTGGCTGTAGATGCCATGGTGGTGGCATCTGCTACCCAGCAGGAGGTGGCAGAGGCTTCAACGTCCGTCCATCCTCCTAATAAGGAGTCTAGGAGCATGGACCGGTACGGGAAGCACACCCTGACTTCAGCGGCCTTTACTCTGAGGTCCCTGAATTATTTGGCACATTTCACCAGACTACAGAGGGATCTGGTCAAGGAGCTCTCAGACTGCCTCTCAGGTAACCTACCTGATCAGCTAGCCCAGTCGGTTAGCTCTCAGTTGGCTATCCTTACCTCGATTTCTAACTCGTCCATGAGGCTCATTTCATATGCGGCCGAAGGGGGCAGAGCGGCAGGCACAGGCGTGGCTCTCTGAGACAAAGCCTGGCTCCGTTTGTGTCATTTCGCGGAGGCCTTCAAGTCTTCCTTTGCCGACGCTCCCTTTGATGGGTCCTCTTTGTTTGGACCCAAGGTAAAAGACACTCTTACCCGCTGTGAGCAGGAGGGAAAGACTTTATCTGCCGTAGGAGCACGATTTTCCACTCCCTTTCGGCCTTATCCCAAGGCTAAAGAGGAGGGAAGATGTGGTTCCATAAATCACAGAAATTCTTTCCTCAACAGCAGGAAGATTCCTTCCAGAGGCAGAGGGCGGGAAATTTTTCTGGGAGGCGCCGTCCCAGAGGCGGCAGAGGCCCCGCAACACTGGAGACCGCGAGTCCTTTCGTGGCTCTTCAGCCTCCCACACTCCATGAGGGATTGCCCGGCTGTGCTGCTCGGAGCCAGTCGGGTGCTGTTTGCCAAACACCTAAAAGCCTGGGAATCTATTACTCTGGACAGATGGGTGCTTGGATTATTGCGGAGGTTACACCATTCCTTCACACGTCCACCCCACCGTCCAAAAATCCCGGACCCTCCACCCAGTCAAAGGGAAATTGCAGCCGTAGAAGCTTCAAAGCTGCTAGAAAAGGAGTCATCCAACCGGTCCCCACAGACCAGATCGGATCCGGAAATTACTCAAGGTTCTTTTAGTGCCAAAAGACAGGGGACCTGAGACCCATTTTGGATCTCAGCAAACTAAACCAGTCCGTCATGAAGTCCAAATTCGAATGGTCACTTTACAATCCATTCTCCCATTGTTGGAGAAAGATGTTTGGATGTGCTCCATAGATCTCAAGGGCGCCTATTATCACATACCGATACATCAGGCGTCCAGGAGGTATCTGCGCTTCAGCCTGGGAGACAGTCATTTCCAATTTTGTCCACTGCCCTTTGGTCTCACCACAGCCCCAGGGTGTTCACCAAGTGTTTGGCAGTAGTGACTGCTCACCTGAGGAGTCTCAGATTCCAAGTGTTTCCCTATCTGGACGACTGGCTCCTGACTGCCACCACCAGGCATCTACTACTAGAGAACCTACAAGCCACCATCTCCTGGGTGTTTCCCTGGGAATTACATTCAACTGGTCAAAGTCTGTCTTGCTGCCTTCTCAGCATAAGATTCATAGGAGCAGAGATAGACTCAAAATTAATGCGGATCTTCCTTCCTACGAAAGGATACAAACATTACAAAATCAGGTCCGAGCCCTGCTTCTAAGATCCAAAGCCCCAGCCAGGATGGTCCTGCAACTTTTAGGTTCAATGTCTGCCACGGTTCTCCTAGTTCCTCTGGCAAGGTTGCACATGAGGATTCTCCAGTGGCTATTATCGACACAATGGTCTTTTCAAGATCTCCCCCTCAATTATCACATACTGATTACAGAAACGTGCAAACGGGACCTCCGCTGGTGGCTTCTGCCATCCAATCTGAATCAGGGAAGACCCTTTGTTATACCCCCTCTGGTGGCCACCTTGACTACGGATGCCTCCCAGACTGGGTGGGGGGGGCATTGTCTGGGCAGGTCAGTTCAGGGTTCTTGGCTTCCCAACGAAACATCTCTCCATTCCAATGTGTTGGAAATGAGGGCTGTACTTCTGTCCTTACAAGCCCTCCACAAGTTTCTCCCTCAAGGCATTATCGCCATCCACACAGACAACATGTCGGTGGTCTGGTATCTAAACAAACAAAGAGGGACCAGATCTTACCCCCTTTGCAGAGAGGCCATGAGGGTGTGGGAATGGGCAGTGGCTACCAAGCGCTTCCTGGTAGCGACCCACATTCCAGGCAAATCCAATGTATTGGCAGACAGACTGAGCAGGACTATTCTCTCTCCTCACGAGTGGTCTCTAAACGAAACAGTAGCAGCTCAGATTTTCAAAAGATGGGGGATTCCGTGCTGCGACCTGTTTGCAACACCACGAAACACGAAGTGCAACAGGTTCTTTTCCTTGACCCCGCGTCGAGGGGAGACAGCTACGGATGCTCTAGTCCAACCTTGGCCAACAGGACTGCTTTATGCTTTTCCTCCGATTCCACTCCTCCCCAAAGTCATCCAGAAAGCTTCCCAATTGGGGTCCACAATGATTCTAATTGCTCCGTACTGGCCTCGTCAGGTATGGTTCCCCTACCTACAGAAATATGCACTGGACGGTCCTTGGTTCTTGGATCTAATTCCGGACCTTCTGGTTCATCAGTCGGGACAACAGCACCAGTCCCTTCACACTTTGAAATTAACAGCTTGGCTCCTCCACTTCCGACTATAGTCAGAAATCACACATTGGACCCGGAAGTTATTCACATTTTATCTTCAGCCCACAAACCCACCACTAAGAAGTTGTATCACAGTAAGTGGAAGAGGTTTGCTATCTGGGCTCAACTCGGAGGCTTAGACCCTATTACTGCCCCGATACCAGAGGTCTTGAAATTTTTAACATCCTTGTTTAATCAAGGATCTTCAGTCTCTACTATTAAAGTCCAACTAGCAGCTATCTCCAAATTTCACGATTCCACAGACCCACCGTTGATGAGCAGCAGATTATGTAAAACTTTCATGAAAGGGGCTGTGCTTTTAAGACCCCCAATTTTTCATCCTGCGCCTCCGTGGGATCTTGATTTGGTACTGTGCCTTAACATCTTTCCCCTTTGAACCGGCTGCTACATGTGAGTTGAAATATCTGTCTTGGAAAACTGCCTTCTTAATTGCAATTACCTCTGCAAGAAGAGTTTCAGAACTTCAAGCCCTATCTATCAAACCACCGTACTTGATTTTTCACAAGGATAGAGTATCACTTAGACCTAATCCATCTTTTGTCCCAAAGTTTGCTCTAATCTCTGTCTCCAACAATCTTTAGAGCTACCAGTTTTCTTTCCAAAATTTTCAAACAAAGCGGAATACACCTTCCATACATTGGATGTTCACAGGCAATTGCGCTTCTATCTAGATAGGACTCAGCAAATTCGGAAAACAGATCAATTGTTTGTGTCCTTTTCAGATAATAAACTGGGTAAAACCATCACTAAAGCTACTATTGCCAAATGGATCAGAGATTGCATAACTCAAGCTTATTCCTCTTCAAATAAACAACTTACAACATCTGTCAAAGCTCACTCTACTAGAGCTATGGCTACCTCTATTGCATTCCATTCCAAGCTCGCTATTTCTGAGATTTGTGCTGCGGCTACTTGGTCCAACCCGCACACTTTCATTTCCCACTATAAATTGGATGTGGCATCTAAAGGGCGAGCATCATTTGGTTCCACGGTACTCAGGAGTGTTTTCCAGTGAGCCACCCAGGATTTAGGTGCTAGGGGCGCTGTCCCATCAGTCAGAATGTAGGCGAGATAGGATCACATAACATCTTTTAGTTATGTACTCACCATAACTTCAGATGTTTGGGATCCATCTCGCCTACATTCCTAACCACCCTCCTTCCCCTGCCTTGGAGATCAGAAGAGTTTGAACGGTTTGGGTTCTACTGTTTTTTATCTTGTATCATCTGTCAGTGTTATATAAGCAGTGCATGCGTGTGTGCATGTATGCGGACAAACTAGATCTGGGGGACTGGTAGTGGTGCATCCTGGGATATAGTAAGCTCAGCCAATAAGAGACTTCGCTCTTTGGCATAAGCGTGCCGAGTCGGAGCTGAGGATCGGCTCCGAACCCATCAGTCAGAATGTAGGCGAGATGGATCCCAAATATCTGAAGTTATGGTGAGTACATAATTAAAAGTTTTTCACCGTTTGAGTTGCTGTATGGGCTTAGGGGACCTCTAGATTTGATTTGATTTGAGATGAGTGGGAGGGGGACCTCTAGATTTGATTTGAGATGAGTGGGAGGGTAAGTGTGAATCCCTCAAGGAGTTTGTTGTGGCATATATCCCAAACCTCAGAACAAGGCTCGATGAGCTCACAGGCTTAACCCAAGAGAACTGGGCAGAAGCCCAACAGCAGAAAAAGGTCTGGTATGACAAGAATGCTCGAGCTAGAGTGACAGGAGAACTGGGCAGAAGCCCAACAGCAGAAAAAGGTCTGGTATGACAAGAATGCTCGAGCTAGAGTGACAGGAGAACTGGGCAGAAGCCCAACAGCAGAAAAAGGTCTGGTATGACAAGAATGCTCGAGCTAGAGTGACAGGAATGCTCAAGCTAGAGAGTATGCTGTAGGGCAGCATGTAATGGTTCTTCCTATCAGACACAAGTTGCAGGCAGCTTGGGAGGGACCCTAGAAAGTGGTAAGGAAGATCAGTGATAACTACATGGTACAACTGCTAGGTAGGGGCACAAACTGTACCATGTTAACATGATGAAACCTTACTGTGACAGGGAGGCCCTTGTGCTAAGTATTGGCAATAGGAGGCAGGAAGTGTCTGAAGGGGGATCTATGGCTACAGGAAACCAGCTAGCCAAATCCCAAATTAATATGGTGGAGCCTAGGGTTGCAGCATATTATGGGACAGGGCAGCACTGTACTGGGGTCAGCAATGCCAAGACAATTTGAATCTCAAGACATGGTATGGTAGTGTATTCCCAGATAAGTTCACCCTCTCAAGCAATGTTTCTTAAGGGTCACTTGAAAAACTAGCTTTTTTGGGGGGGGGTGACATAGGGAAAATAACTGCCAGCCCAGCTATTCAGAATTTTGTAAATAATTCTGTGGCATTTGTGAAAATTGAGATTTATACAGAAGTTGTGTTGAAATAGTACTGAGCATCAAAATGTAACCACAGTGTACCTCACTGGAAAAGAACAGAAATGTATAATACATATATACCTTTGCAAATGAATGTTTTAATAGTAGAAACTGGAACATACAGAGCTAACTTGCAAAACTTCAAGAACGTAAGTTGAAATTACATTTTTTAAGATTGTGCTAGAAAAGTTGGTTTCAGTGCAGCAAGGAGACAGGATACCTAGAACTAGGGTGCCTTGTGCATTGTTTTATTGTTTTTTGTCTTCTAGCAACTGTAAACGTATAGACGTTTATGTATTTTTCACAAGGAGATGTCAAATGCTACAGTGGGAGGTTTTGCTTTGGAACTGAAGTCAGGTGACAATGTCATCCAAGCTAACCCAGCAGTAATATTTGACATTAATTTAAGAACTCTCTTAGAGAGAGAGACTGGGTATTTTGTCTTGGACCTAGCCAGAACATCCACTCATCATTTGTACTCGCCTTGCTGTAAGTAACATTTAGGGCATAGTATCTCTCTCTTTTTTTTTTTTTTTTTTTTTTTTATAGATAGACAGAACTATAGTAAAGAGATATTTTCTGCATTTGAGACTGTCCTACAGTGTGAAGTTACTTGTGTTGATTTACTGAGTATTGTCTTTTTCTTATTGAATATATTTTAACCTATCTTTGTGGCTATTTGTGAGATATATTTAAGCTCTTAAGAGTACTTGCATATGTATTTGCTGACACTGTACAGGCCACTCCTAAATATCCTTGCTATTCTTGGTCAGACTACCCTGTGGATAAATAGTAGTGTCACACATTACAATTGGGCACCCTTTCTTAAGGGCCTTAAAAGTATCTGGTAAGTAGTGGTTGGTGGCAGTGGAAACTACATTATAGTGTAGGAAGAAGGGGGTATAGCTAGTAAACCTGTACCAGCCTTTCCCAGGTGTGTGTGTATCTGTCTGTATATAAATCAAACCTCAGTATGTGTGTGTCTGTATATAAATCAAACCTCAGTATGTGTGTTATAAATCAAACTTCAGAGTGAGTGTGTCAGCTACTTGGGTGGGGACACAAAACACTGATTGGGCATAGAGGTGCTGGAGGATTTGGCTTTCACTCAGCTGCGATCTCGACCTTATAGCAGTGCCAGTGGGGAGTCTTACTGGGGATCTGGAGAAAGAGGGAGACACCAGCCCCAGACTGACTGTGGTCTCTGTGTGTTCTTAAGGGAAATTGCACTTTATTGTGTGTACTTGTCATTCTCTCAATGTGTAATGTCCCCTAGCTGTTGCCAGTGGTGAGGATTGAGGTTCCTTTATTACTGGGCCAGTGCAGGAGCATCAGATTGTGCTGCATTTGTGTTGAAAATGTGCTACAGACTACAGCAAACTTAACTTACTACAAATGTCAGACAACTAGGTCACATTATATGGAATCTTAAGTAATTGGACAGCCGCATAGCTTGCAATAACTATAAATACAACTTAGTTCTTTTGAAGTAAGTAAAGTAAAATCCTATTTTAGAAATGCAAAGCGGAGTCCAGATGGCATAGTAAAGACTGCACTTAAAACACTTGAATTTTATTTCTGGCAGTTATTTTTGTCTAAAGCAATTTTATATTGAAGAAATTCAGTGGGAGCCCAGTAATAAAGAATGAGGAGCATTTAATATAGTGTTTGATTTCTTCAAAAGCTGCAGTTTCAGCAGAAAGGACACTTCAGAATGAGCTACTCCAAAACAGACAGGGATTGTGTATGGAAAAAGAAATCCTGTATTTGGTTAGTACTCAGG